>NC_140972.1:38112371-38239871 GCF_056783735.1 Eptatretus burgeri
AAGCCTTTTGAATACATATGTAGTATATACTGTAGTGTCTCCAATCATGGCGGGGCGTACGATTTTTTTTTTGAAAATCAAAGTGGGGCGTGGGACAAAAAAGGTTGAGAAACACTGTTCTGGACGATTCTGTGCTTCCAATGCTGTGGCAGCAGTTTGGGGAAAGCCCTTTCCTGTTTCAGCATGACAATGCCCATGTGCACAAAGTGAGGTCCATACAGAAATGGTTTGGCGATATCAGTGTGGAAGAACTTGACTGGCCGGTACAGAGCCCTGACCTCAACCCCATCAAACACCTTTGGGATGAATTGGAATGGTGACTGCGAGCCAGGCCGAATCGCCCAACATCAGTGCCCGACCTCACGAATGCTCTTGTGGCTGAATGGAAACAAATTCCTGCAGCAATGCTCCAACATCTAGTGGAAAGCCTTCCGAGAAGAGTGAAGGCTGTTATCGCAGCAAAGGGTGGAGGGGGTGACCAAATCCATATTAATATCCATGATTTTGCAATGAGATGTTGGACGAGCAGGTATCCACATACTTTTGGCCATGTAGTGTATATTTATATACCAGTGGGGCATGCTTGCACACTGCAAGCAACTACTCTGGTGCATCCTACGTGCATACATATTCAATGAAGCTTTATGTATTCGATGTCGTAGATTGTGAAAGAGCTTTACATACAGAATACTATATGATGAAGTGTATTGTGTTGCATTCTGCAAACAGCTAAATAACTCAAATAAATCAAGAATTAGTGATTATAATGAGCTCTTTATTTACAAGTTAATAGCTTCAATATTTTTTGATGTAAATATGGCAAACATTATAAAAACAAGATGCAGAAGAGTCGTGTGTTAATGTTACCTTGTAACCAGTTCATGTGCAAGCTCCATCGTCTTGAGTCACGTGACTCAACTTGTGCATGCCTGGTGTTGGCTTAATGGTTAGGGTGGTGGGCTTGGGGTCCTTGGGTCCTGAGTTCAAATCCTGCTCGGCTGTTGAATTAATACCATGTGGGGTTGACTCGGCCTGTCATCCTTCTGTGGTCGGCAAAATGAGTACCAGCTTGCTGGGATGATTGAGTCATTCGATTATCCTGTGTTGGAGTAGTGACCCGTCCAGGATTGTGCCCAATAGCCCAGGAGACTGCTTCGACGGCACCAACGCTCTGCACAGTGTACGCTCCCGATGGATGGGTATTGGCATTGAGTTGCATCGGTATGCAAAATCTCAGCTTTCTACCACACCTTGGTGCGAAACATTTATGTGAGTGAGTGAGTCAGTAGTTAGAATATATATATATATATATATATATATATATATATATATATATATATATATATATATATATATATATATATGTATATATATATATATATATATATATATATATATATATATATATATATATATATATATATATATATATATGTGTGTGTATGTTTGTTGTTGTTGTTTTACTCGCGGCGAGAGTGAAACAAAATTTGTCTTCTGGAGTTTTGCTCTCGAAGGCACACCATGTAGAAAATAGATAACACGCGGGTAGGTGGAGTCTGTCAAAATAGTTTGTTTGGAATCCCTGTAAATCCGACCTGGCGCAGTGCACGGTGTGCACATGCAGTGGAGCTGGGACTCTTGCCTCTCTCGCCGAACAATGAAGTGGTTTAGGATTAGAGCTGGGAAAAGGCTCTCAGCTCACTGCCCACACTGAGCTTCATGTAGGCGAAAATTGAGTATAGGTTGACAACCTGTCGACAAGGTGTGGGCAGAGCGCACACTTGCCAGTAGAAGCAGGGTATTACAAAACCTTTTGGTGGTTTCGGATAATATTTTATATATATATATATATATATATATATATATATATATATATATATATATATATATATATATGTATATATATATATATATATATATATAATAATGGGATAAAAAATTTTTGTTAGGGCTGCAAATTGGCATGAACGGAGCTAGATAGATTGCGCACAGAACTCTAAGCTTCGATTTTTCGATTTTTTGGGGGCGTTTTTTTTCGATTTTTTTGACCACTTTAAAGGGCCGTTGCTAGGGCCCGGGGTCCCATATTCGAAACCACACGATTCCCAGAAATATCGGTCCTACCTACCAAATTTCATTGGAATCGGTTGAGTGGTTTGGCCCCTATGGTTGACCAAAGTTTCGCAGAGAGACAGACAGACAGATGGAAATGTCCAGAATAAGGGTGCTCTAAGAGCAGCCAATATATATAGGTTTAGGATAATGGGAATTTACAGCAACGTTAAAATGCTTCATTCCCACACTGCTTTCATTGATCTAACCTCTCTGGTTTGTATGTTTTAATGCATCAAATCGAAGATGCCAACTGTTATGGATTGTACGTGGAACTTTCTGAAATCTAACTCATGCTCCTCAACTACAAAACGCTTAAAATTCTCCCTGTTTTGAGTGAATATGATTGTTGTTTATCCACACACGTTATTTATGCGTGATTTCTACATTAGTCTTCTTCAAGTACATCAAATAAACACTTGTCAATCTTTTATTCCAAATAAGAGGGAATGGTGCAATCATTTTATTATATAAATAACTAAAGTGTGGTGTGAAAGCTCACTGGTGTGTGTCGCTTTGAAAAGCTGTGGTCACGTGTTGGGAACATTTTATTTTTGCCCAAACCTCTCTGCCGTCCCCTGTTGGCATTACATTGGAAGTTCAGCCACTACAAAGCGGAATGTATGATTTTACCAACAGAAAGCCGGTTTGAGCATTAGAGTACATTAACCGCGGTGAGGGACATTGAGCTGAGCTCTCTTTTCCTCTAAGAAAAGGCAATTGATTGAAGCACAGCCACACCTTGCAGCCCACTGTGGTTATCATAATCTTATTGGCTTTCAGTTAATAAATCCATTGTTAAAATTGACTGCCAACACAAACTGGCACGAGCCTTCATGAAGACGAGTATTCCATTGTGGATAAATTTGTTCTTAAAATGATAATTCCAATTTGTAAGCTGCTGAAGTCTATGTAATCTAAAGTTGTGTAGCAGATGACAATACTTTGTTTTTCACAGACTGGAACTGAGCCGGATTGCATATTTAATTTTCATATCCATCCTGCTAGCTACAATTTATGTTCTTAAGGCCCGGTCACACCTTGACGTTTTAGCCAGCGATGGCAACATATTAAAATGTATCTAAAACGCTGGCTTACGTTGAACTTTTGATGTTTTTTTTAAAGATTCGGACGTATTCATAGCGACTTGGTCTTATGTATAACGCATTGGTAACTACACAGAACGTTTCGTTGTGTTATAGATAACTTATACCAACGAATGCTGAACCTGTTGTCGGCCTACACAACCGATGCCCAACGATAGTCTAACTCAGGCATAGCGCGTTGCACGCATCGCCGACGATGTCATGACGTAGCCTATTAAAAGGCTGACGCACAACGATTCAAATCATAACTGCCGTAGAAATGGAAGGGTCAAAATCGCGGTCACACCTTGGCGATCTTGCCAGCGTATGCCGACGTAACAAAAAGTGTATCTAAAACGTTGGGGCACGTCGAATACGGTATGAGTAAGTTTGGTATGCGCGAGTAGAACGCTAAATACGCTATCATAAGTCGTAGTAAGTAGAGTACGTCAAGAAATTTTGAACATGTTCAAAATTTTACGACGTACTTGGCGTATGAAACACGTTCGCATGCGATGGGGATAAGTTTTACACACGATATGTGGACGCTTACACACGTCCACAAAGGCTACTTATAAGCTACTCATAAGTCGAAACACGTCGCGGTAATGTCTTTTTTACGCGAAACTTATTTCTAACTTATGTTTGACGTGCTTTGAACCAATTCTTTACGTAGTCCCAACACACATCGACGTATGTAGACGTATTCCAATGACGTCTTCCGGTCGACAAAAAAAATAAATTAACGTGTTTCTAGCTTACAACTGCCATATAAAGACGTGTTCCCAGCGGTTTTGGGAATTGGTATATAAAAATGGTGTTCATAAAAGGGGAACCCAACAGTTTTTTCGAGTCCTTTTTGAGTTGATGTCCATGTCAGCAGTAACAGTATCAGTATCAGTATCAGTATTAGTATTAGTATTAGTATTAGTAGTAGTTTGTTCATGTTGGCAGTAGTAGGTGGGTGTGAGGGGGAGGGTGTGGGTTATGATGGATCGTCCTTGCGTCCGCATGTCCACGGGTAGGTTCATAGGCTGCCACTCAACGATTTAAATGGCTGCATCTCCACTATTGAAAGCAGACGCTTGCGCTCAACAATTGGATTTTTTTTTACACTCAACGACTTTTAAACGGTACCACTCAGCCATTTTCATTGTTTACAATGAACGATTTAAATTGCTGTCACTCGCCTTTGTTTTTTTTTTGTTTGTTTTTTTTTTTTTGACGCTGGGGTTTGGAAATTTGAAGCGTTTCTTCTGAACGTGTTAAAACGCTCAAACTCGACTATTTTAAATAGACGCTGCCGATGAACAATTGGAATCATAGCCAAGCTCGACATCGAAGTGTGAACATCCTCGTCATGCCGAAGAAAAGTTTGAAGAATGCTGCAAATAAGTGTCCTGGCCGTGGCCGTGGACGCTGACGCAAGGACGATCCATTATACTGACATCTTTCAGCCTATGAGTAACTTAAAAGTAACGTCTGTCGACGTGTGGCAACGATCGCGTAACGTGCCAACAACACGTTAATCATAGGTAGGAAATAAGTTTCGGGTACACTAAACATTACCTCGGCGTGTCTCAACTTATGATTAACTTACAAGTAGCATGTGTTGACGTCTGTCAACGATCGCAGACCGTGCCTACAACTTATGGCCAGCGTAGCGGAACGTGTGAGTCATACGCCGGCATACGTCATGAAATTTCAAGCATGAAAAAATTTGAGGACAACCGAAAAGTACAACGTTTAAAGCCAGCGTACAACGACTTATGGCAACGTACTACAACGTATGCCAGCGTGCTCTTAATGTTATCAAAACTTACCCATAACGTATTCAACGTTTGCCAGCGTTTTAGAAAAAAAAATTCAAAAATCGGCATACGTTGGCTAAAACGTCAAGGTGTGACCGGGCCTTTAAATTAACTGCCAATGGGTACTTAGACAGAGTGTAAATGTGGCAAGCGCTCCCTGTTGGTCAGAACCCTTGCAGCAAGTGCTGTTGAGTACACAGGGGTCCATGGCCACCGTTCCGGTTAAGCAGTGATATGTATGAATTTATTTATCTTGCGTTATTCTGTTTCGAAGTAAACTATTTTTCCTTCCTGCATTTACCCTCTTGTCCTCAGCCTGTTGCCAAACTTTCAATCTTTCTTTTTGCCCCTTCCTTGTTTCATTGTCCTTTCTCAATTTAATTTTACGCAATTTATCCCACCTTCTTAAACTTTTAATATTCTCACAAGGTGACACTTTATTTTATATTGCTTTCTTACTAAATATATTCAGTTGACCTTCCATTTAATTTGATCATCTTGGTGCTGTGATAAATAGTTATTTTCATAGTATTGAAAAAAAACACGATTAGGAAGTTGCAGGCTGACATGATGGCCGACAGATACGCACACTCACCTCTCAGCCATCTTGCCTGGGTTTGAATACCCAGTGATAAACTGTCATACTGGTGTTCCACAGGCAGTGTGATTCACCAATGTGTGTGCCGTCTCTCGGATGACCGTTAAACTATTGTTTAACGTCCATTGATTTGTCGGCATTCGTTTGTGGACATTAAAGAAACCCCAGTGTCCTTCGTGAAGACTAGACGAGCCATCGCCGGCACCATGACCAAATTCCAAATTCCTGCCCTCACTACAGCTGGGAGAGGGATGCCAAACCACCCAGCATGACCCTTGGCCAAGAAACTGCTTTGACAGAATACGGGAATATTGTCATCGGCTCTGTCAGTCAGTCTGTCCATCATGCCATCTCCTCATAAATAATTTTGCAGAAATTCACCAAACTTGGTAGTTATGATCATCACATGGCAATAAGGTGTGAGAGTAGTGTCATTTTGACTCTGTCCCCTGGGGCGCTGGGGTGGGGTCAAAAGGTCAAATACCAATTACGAGTACATTTTTAAACATTTGTTCATGAAACTTTGTTTCTGCAATCAACATTGGGGAATGCATGAAATATGTAACAATTTTTGGGATTTGACCCCTGGTTCATGCCCCAGGGGGTGGGGACTTAGGGTCAGGGGTCAAAAGAGAAGATTTTTATAAATTAAAAATTTGATATTGGGTCAATTCCTGGTGGAACTTTTGCCATATTTCAACTTTGCTTTTGGTGGGAAACGTAAGGGTTTACGATGGCGTGCCATCGACTTCGCTGCAGTTGCAAATTATTTTGATTTGCTCTTGACACCATTGTCCGATGATTTCCTCATCATTTTCTATAAAGGCATTGCTCTGGGATAAATATACATGGTTTGGCAGCGAGTTTGACAGGGATATATGTGGTAAAAATTGTTGTATACTTTTGCATTTTTGAGGTAAGAAAATCTTGCATAATGTTACAGTTTCATCTTGCATTTACCATATGGAATGGCATTATGGTTAGAACATCGGCTCTGATTCTGGGAGTTTGGCAGTTCAATCCTGACCCTGATATTCATTCCAAATGGCACTTGCTACTTCCTTGCTTGATGCTCAGCATTTAAATGACAGAGCACAGATAAACACCAGGCTGTGGCATTCCTTTTCTTTCTTTTCAGCAGTCTTATGTCTGCTGGTTGCATCATTGGTTAGGGACGTGGCTATGCCGCTGATGCAGTGTCCCTATTACCAGTACACCGGTACTAATTTTGCTGAGCTCGGACAGATGACAGGCTGTCAACCCCACCTGGTATTAATTCAGCGGCCAATGGGGCTCAAACTCAGGACCCTAGGGTCCCAAATCAGCCACCATTACCGCTAAGCCAACACCAGGTGACTTGGCATTCCTTAAGGCCCGGTCACACCTTGACGTTTAGCCAGCGATGGCAACGTATTAAAATGTATGTAAAACGCTGGCTTACGTTGAACTTTTGATGTTTTTTTTAAAGATTCGGACGTATTCATAGCGACTTGGTCTTATGTATAACGCATTGGTAACGGACACAGAACGTTTCGTTGTGTTATAGATAACTTATACCAACGAATGCTGAACCTGTTGTTGGCCTACACAACCGATACCCAACGATAGTCTAACTTCGGCATAGCGCGTTGCACGCATCGCCGACGATGTCGTGACGTAGCCTATTAAAAGGCTGACGCACAACGATTCGAATCATAACTGCCGTAGAAATGGAAGTGTCAACATCGCGGTCACACCTTGGCGATCTTGCCAGCGTATGCCGACCTAAGAAAAATGTGTCTAAAACGTTGGGGCACGTCAAATACGGTATGAGTAAGTTTGGTATACGTGAGTAGAACGCTAAAATACGCTATCATACGTCGTAGTAAGTAGAGTACGTCAAGAAATTTTAAACATGTTCAAAATTTTACGACGTACTCGGCGTATGACACACGTTCCGCATGCGATGGGGATAAGTTTTACACACGATATGTGGACGCTTACACACGTCCACAAAGGCTACTTATAAGCTACTCATAAGTCGAAACACGTCGCGATAATGTCTTTTTTACACGAAACTTATTTCTAACTTATGTTTGACGTGCTTTGAACCAATTCTTTACGTAGTCCCAACACACATCGACGTATGTAGACGTATTCCAATGACGTCTTCCGGTCGACAAAAAAAAAAAAAATTAACGTGTTTCTAGCTTACAACTGCCATATAAAGACGTGTTCCCAGCGGTTTTGGGAATTGGTATATAAAAATGCTGCTCATAAAAGGGGAACCCAACAGTGTTTTCGAGTTCCTTTTTGAGTCGATGTCCATGTCAGCAGTAACAGTATCAGTATCAGTATAAGTATCAGTATTAGTATTAGTAGTAGTTTGTTCATGTTGGCAGTAGTAGGTGAGTGTGAGGGGGAGGGTGTAGGTTATGATGGATCGTCCTTGCGTTTAACGATTTAACGATTTAAATGATAAACTCAACGATTTAAATGGCTGCATCTCCACTATTGAAAGTAGACGCTTGCGCTCAACAATTGGATTTTTTTTACACTCAACGACTTTTAAACGGTACCACTCTGCTATTTTCATTGTTTACAATGAACGATTTAAATTGCTGTCACTCGCCTTTGTTTTTTGACGCTGGGGTTTTGAAATTTGAAGCGTTTCTTCTGAACGTGTTAAAACGCTCAAACTCGACTATTTTAAATAGACGCTGCCGATGGACAATTGGAATCATAGCCAAGCTAGACATCGAAGTGTGAACATCCTCGTCATGTCGAAGAAAAGTTTGAAGAATGCTGCAAATAAGTGTCCTGGCCGTGGCCGTGGACGCTGACGCAAGGACGATCCATTATACCGACGTCTTTCAGCCTATGAGTAACTTAAAAGTAACGTCTGTCGATGTGTGGCAACGATCGCGTAACGTGCCAACAACACGTTAATCATAGGTTAGAAATAAGTTTCGGGTACGCTAAACATTACCTCGGCGTGTCTCAACTTATGATTAACTTACAAGTAGCATGTGTTGACGTCTGTCAACGATCGCAGACCGTGCATACAACTTGTGGCCAGCGTAGCAGAACGTGTGAGTCATACGCCGGCATACGTCGTGAAATTTCAAGCATGAAAAAATTTGAGGACAACCAAAAAGTACAACGTTTAAAGCCAACGTACAACGACGTATGGCAGTGTTTTTCAGCGTGCTCTCAATGTTATCAAAACTTACCCATAACGTATTCAACGTGTGCCAGCGTTTTAGAAAAAAAATTCAAAAATCGGCATACGTTGGCTAAAACGTCAAGGTGTGACCGGGCCTTTAAGTAGTGCGTTATGTGGGGAAGAAGATGTCTCGTTAATTTTCCACTTGTTACTGATCCCACTCCTGACACCAATTGTTATGGGTTCGGCACATGTGCTGGGCTCATGAGGTGCGTACTTGGACCCGCCGCCATTCTGACCCTGAGGCCCCGGACCACGGATAACTTCATGGCCCGGAGGGTTGTCCACCAACCACGTATGCCGGCAAAAGCAATTACACCAAGCAGGGTCCTCATGTCCACAGCTGTGTTACCTACTCGTTGGTACAACTACTACCTCAGCTAGGGTCCATGCCCTCAATGTACATCCAAGTACTTATTACCCCCAACCAGAATTGTGAGTAGCGCTGGCTAATCATGGAGCCAATCAGTGTGGGAAAAACTTCCCATCTATCTATTACGTACATGCTATATCAGATCAATGAAAAAAATGACACAAATGAGAATGTTTGGAAATGTAACAACTGTATATTTACGCAAGGAAACAATGATAATTAAACCATGTATTTATATCAGAAAGCAACTATCAAGCAATCAAAGGCGAACAAAAAGACACAAAGAAAAGACTTACCCCTAATACGTATTTCCCCTCATATGGACTTACTTCCACACACGAGACATGGTGCCATCACTCATCTGGGAAGAAGACATAGGAGGAGCAGAAAGAGGCAGTTCGGAGCATTGGTTCCTGGCTTTTTATGTGCCATACTGAAATGACTTTGAGGGAGCAAACTTCACACAAGCATCTTTCACATTGGTTCGCATCCGACGGGGGCGGGTGCAGCGATGGTACTGTGGATTAGCGGCTGTGGTTAACCCCCAAAGTTACCAGCTGTGTTTATTTGAATTCAGGTCCATTGTCGTGTAATGTCTTTCTCTGCATGTGTGATGTGTATATGTGATATGTATCATAGCAACTCCACGTGCCTTATACCATGTAAAAATAAATAAATGAAACGGCAGTTTATACCCTGTAAAGACAATGGTCTGCAGAATTGTGCTGAAGAACTTGCTAATTTGCATATTATTGACACCATTTTGTATCGTCTTGAAGTGCTTTTTAACACTATTGTTTGTTTGCACGTCAGAGCTACCAGGATAGTCGAGACAGAGCAGAGCGGCGCATTAGCCAGAGTTCGCTGAGTGCCTACGGCAGGCACAGCTACCTTGCACCTTCAGCCCGATCCCCACAGCATTTCCACCGACCAGGTGAATGAGTGTGATGCCAAATAATGTGCATACAGTTATTGCTGCACTCGAGCAAATTTTTCAAAACATATGTATTTCATGAGAACACACATTCCGATCTTGTTATAGCTGTATCAGTCTTGTTTTTTCTCACTTTTATTTTATTTTGTATTTTAATTATGCAATCACATCAGCACTTATTTTTGTTTTCTTGTCTCGGGTTTAGACATAAAATGTTTCTGAAATCCTCGTTTTATCACAAGGTACAAATTATGCTTAAACAAGATAGTTCAGCTTGCTTTCATACCTTATCCTTAATAATGTCATTTTAAGAAGTTTATATTGCAATCTACAAATGGTTGATAATCTTCAATGATGAATAAATAACATTCTCAACAGCATTGTCAATCCCTGAACAGCTGTAATTTTCACTTATTGTTACTGATTAATTATTTTACAGGATAATTAAGAGATCTGATGCACTGCAAAGATATCAATCAAAATCCGGATCTCAGGTCACATGTCTGCATCATAATATACTGCATGATGACACGTTTTTTGTGACAAAGTTGTCAACTCTTATGGTGAAAAAGAGATCTTGAGGTTTATACAAAAAGGGTGTGACAAGTATATTGAGAAGGCCATCAGTATTTTTATTCTGTTTCTAAAACACCATTTCATTTTGGTAGGCCTATTTAACATCCATATCTGAACCAATCACTTATGACACTGGAAAACGTCTATGTCTAGGTTTGGAAAAATGGAAAACGTGATTCAAAGTGTTTCCTTTGAAGGGAACCCAAGCTAAATCGATGAGATGCAAGCGTTGGTATTTTTGTTGCCCAACATGCCGACTTGTCCTTCGACACCCTCTGCCATTTCAGTGCTATTTAATTTTGCATTTAATTTCCTTCAACATATTTAAGCACAATGCACAATATTGTACATCATAACAGAACAAAATATAAGGAGACATGAATCCCAAAATGCTCACTGCTTGTGTCATGCACACCTTTACACAAAATGAACAAATGTACATATTTATGTACAAGGAAGAAGCTGATTACATATTGAGAACTAGAAGGACACTCGGTGGAGCCCATATCTCCGCCACGTAATGCCTGATCCATGAGAACATATCAGGCCCAATACAGTTTTGAAATATCATGCTATACATACAGTACTATGTCGTTTTTGGCCCTATCTCTCAATGATGAAGAATCACTTAAAAAATTAAATAATCATCATATCAAGATCCGGATCCGTCCACAACTTTTTGAGATATCCTGCACACAAACAGACAGACAGGGGTGAAAACATAACCTCCTTCATCTTCGGTGGTCGAGGTAATGAATGAAACATGGAATAAGGTCAAATAGCTACACGTAAATATTTTAGTTGGTATGGCAAATAAAAGGCTTTGCAGAAAACCTGAACATACATTAATAACATCATCTATATCTATATGTTACTAAAACTCTCATCTTGTATATATGTATGTATGTATGTATGTATGATTACAGTATGTTCCCGAAATACAGTCAAAACGGGACAGGATAGTGCAAAAAAAATTGGGCCACCTAACTCACCATTCTCCTGCGGTGTGCAGTATCAAGATTCATTAAAATGGGGCAACGAAAAAATTATTAAAAAATCAATTCCTGATTTAGTCAAGTACTCTTCGGGAGAATTTGATCAATACAAACAACCTCAGCGGTATAGTTCGCTGGAGCTATCTTTTTTTCTTTTTTTCTTGAAATGATTTATTAAAAAATCTCACACATTTAGTACAGACAAAGAACAATTTATTTTTTAAGCATAAAATAAACATCGCCATTTTGATCTAATACTTCTGTGTTCATTCATAAATAAAATTGTGTTTGGAAGATTACGCACGATAATTTATTCCACTTTCTTTTCTCCATTTTTTTTCCACATTGACGCGCAATATCAAGTTTCGTTCAAATCGGGCAACAGACAAAATTATTTTAAAAATCAATTCCCGATTCAGTCAAGTACTCTTCGGGAGTATTTGATCAATGCAAACAACCTCAGCGGTGTAATTTGCTGGAGCTATCTTTTTTTCTTCTTTTTTTTTTTTGAAATGATTTTTTTTTTATCAACCGCTGTCACAACGGAAACCCAACGGGTTAACAGGTCATCTAGTACGATATAAAATTTGAGAAGTGTTTGTCTGTTTATTTGTTTGTTTGACTTCGATGCACTCTGAAGCTTCTGGGCAGAATAACCTGAAAACTGGTGTTTGTACTTGGTGTTTGCCCTGGAAGGTTTTAGGCATTAAAAATAAAATTCATAGCCTGGGGGATTTAGGATGGGGTCAACACATATTCTCTCCATGTGACTGTGTATCATATAGCATGAGAGGGGGGTTCATGAACAATTGATCAGAAAGGCCTAAGGAAAAGGTGGAGTGTTTATTATTGTGGATTATAATTTCCCAAGGATAAGAATGATTGCAGCAATGGGGAAAGAGCAGAACCAAGGAGGATTTTCGAAATGTATTCCATGATTGCTTTTTGAACCAGTTTGTAGAAAAGGCCACGAGAGGAGGATGTGGGGGTGTGGTGTTGCATCTTTTTTAAAGCATTGATTCCAATATGGTGGAAGAGGTCGATGTATGAGAACATCTGGGAACAAGTGACCACAACATGGTGTGTGCATCTCATTTGTTGAAATGTGGAGTTCAGGAGAGTAAGGTAAGGCTGTTGGGTTTCAGGAAGGCAAATTTTGACGGTATGAAAAGAGAGTTGAGTGCATTAGATTGGGTAAAGTTAATGAGTGGGTGGTCGGCATCACAGAAATGGACAACCTTCAAGGAGCAATTGTGTAGGGCAAAGAGTAGGTACAGAGTGTTTCATTAAAAAAATAATGCAACCCAAAGTTGTTTTTCTACTTTTTAAAAAATTATTTCAAACAACATGAAACTTGTACATAAGAATCTTTGCAATATGTTGAATAAAGTAACGCAAAAATGAAACTACTGATTTAAGAAGTCACAAAACATGTTCTAAATGGCTGCCTTGGTGAAATTCGTGAAATTGGTGAATATTTATTAACCCTCTTGGTGAAATTGTCGATAACTCGGCTGCATTCCTGAACCAGAATAGCTTTGATGCTTGTGGCAATTGCATTTTTGAGGTTATCATTAGTCTGAGTTCTTCCCTGGTACACTCTATTCTTCAGGTAATCCCAAAGATAGAAGTCAGGTGGGTTGAGGTCCAGAGAATAAGGTGCCCATTCAACATCTGTCCTTCTTGAGATGATTTGATCACTGAATTTCTGTTGTAGCCACTGTATCGATCTATTGGAAGTGTGAGGTGCTCTGTGGAAGGGGGCATTGCAATTCTGGAAGACACCCCTCCCGGCAGGAAAGAAATGCTGCAGATGATCACTCAGTACCATTAAGTAACAATTTGCATTGACCTTACCTTCTAAGGGAATGACTGCACCCAAATCATGCCAGGAAAATGTGCCCCACAACATTACAGATCCACCAGAACTCTTCACTGTTGGAACCAAGCACTCAGGGTTGTGGAGTTATTTAGGTTGGCACCACATGTTCACTCACCCATTTGTCGAGAGCATTGTGAAATTCATCTGAACATATCACATTTCTCCACTACTCGGTAGTCCATTGCCTGTGCTCTTTGCACCAGTGGACTCACAAATGTGCATTGCCAGGTGTGATGAGCAGTTTGTGCACTGCAACCTGACTGGTGTCCCACTCTGTGGAGTTCTCGGCGGACTGTTTTTGATGAAACTGGCTGCCTGTGCCAGATTGATATTTACAGTCAATTGATCTGCAGTTACTTGCCAGCTTTGCCTTGCACTTAAAATCGATGCATGGATATCACGATCCTGGAGTATGCACTTCCTCCCACTGTAGCTACTTGCTGATGATGTCTTTCCATCAGAGTTCCTTGCTGACATCACCTTATACACCATTGCATGTGAAACCTTAACAAGTTCAGCTGTCTTTGTCATGCCCCATCAATCACCCATCTTTCAAAGTCACTGAGGTCTCCTCTTGCAGGCGTGCTATCCACAATTATAGGCAACAAGATCTGTGCAACATTTTAGCTTTTCAGAAACTTACATTCTAGATAAGGTATTGTCATCGTGCACCGTCCGTCTGTCTCTTTTTTTGACTTCTCTGGCTAAACCACTGGGTCGATCCGGCTGAAATTTGGCAGCAACGTTCCTCTCATGATTAGTAATAGGGATTGCAGATTTTGTTCCGATCACTGGACTTGAAGTAGGTCATAATGGCCGACATAGTAAATTTCTTCAAAAATCTTCTTCTCCAGACCCACCAGTCAAAATGCTACCAAATTTGGGTTACAACATTAAGCCAGCAAAATAATGTTAAATTTTGGAGGTTATGCCGATCACATGACCGGAAGTTTGTCAAAATGGCCGACTTAGTCAATTTTGGGGAAAATCATGCAAATGCCTTCAAAAATCTTCTTCTCCAGACCCACCAGTCAAAATGCTACCAAATTTGGGTTACAACATTAAGCCAGGAAAATGATGTTAAATTTTGGAGGTCATGCCGATCACATGACCGGAAGTTTGTCAAAATGGCCGACTTAGTCAATTTTGCGGAAAATCATGCAAATGCCTTCAAAAATCTTCTTCTCCAGACCCACCAGTCAAAATGCCACCAAATTTGGGTTACAACATTAAGCCAGGGAAATTATGTTAAATTTTGGAGGTCATGCCGATCACATGACCGGAAGTTTGTCTAAATGGCCGACTTAGTCAATTTTGGGGAAATCATGCAAATGCCTTCAAAAATCTTCTTCTCCAGACCAACCTGTCAGAATGTTATCAAATTTGGGTTACAGCATTAGGAAAGGGTTGTGATGTTAAATTGTGGAGGCCATGTTGATCATGTGACTGTAAATGTGTCAAAATTGCTGACCATCAATTTTTGGGAAAATTGTGTAAATTCCTTTAAAAATATTCTCCAGACCCACCAATCAGAATGCTACCAAATTTGGGTTACAACATTAGGCCAGGGCCCAAATATAGCTACAGGTCCTGTGGTCCTATTTTTTTTGTCCACTACCTGTATGTCTGAGGTGAACAAGTGCTTCTTGAGAAGATCTATACAAGTAGGAGTGATGGAAGTGAAGAAACAGTTAAAAATACTAAGGGATGATAAATCTCTGGGGCCAGATAATATGCAGAGAAGAGCATTGCGGGAGGTGGCAGAGCAGATAAACATGAGGTTAACAGATGTCTTTGACAGCTCATTAGGGTCAGGACAGGGACAAAAGGATTGGAAAGAAGCAAATGTAACACCACTATTTAAGAAGAGATCCAGGGAATATTTGGGGAATTATAGACCTGTGAATTTGACTTCAGTTGATGGAAATGTGTTGGAGTCATCAAATAAGGAATGTATAGGGGACCATTTTAATTATTTCAAACTATTTAAATGTTGTCAGCATTAATTTATAAAAGGAAGGTCATGTTTAACAATTTATTGGATTTCTATGATGAAGTTTCTGACTGGGTGGATGAGGGAAGTGCAATGGATGTAATTTATCGAGACTTTCAGAAAATTTTTAATAAGGTACCACATAGGAGGCTGTTGGCGAAGATGAGGGCTTGTGGAGTGGCTGGTAGAGAAGCTAACTGGATTGTAAACTGGCTTAGTGAGAGGAAGCAAAGTGTGGCTGTGAGTGGGAGGATATTCGATGGAGAGGATGTTGTCGGGCTACCCAAGGGATGAGATCTAGGACCGTTTTTATTCATAATTTACATATGAATGATTTGTAGTGTAGAGTTAAGAGTTAACGTTCTTAATTTGCAGATGTCATTAAGCCTGGAGACCAGGTAAACAGCAGGAAGGGTGGGGGGAGGGGTGATTGATCAGATTCAGGAAAGTCTGGATACCTTGATGGACTGAGCAAAAGATTAGCAGATGCAGTTCAACACAAGGAAGTGTAAGGTGCTGGGGTTGGGTGAGGATAATGAAACTAGGAATTATATAATGCAAGGGCAGTCTTGGAGCATATCACAGAGGAGAAGGATCTGGGGGTGGTAATAGATACGGAAGGTAAGCGTGCCAGACAGCTATAGGTAAACATGATAGGGTTTTATGCTTTATTTGTCGGGGGATAAATTATATATCAAACAAGGGAGTGTTAACACTGTATAGGAATTTAGTAAGGTCTCATCTCAAATATTTTTCCAGTTTTTGTCACCACATAGAAAGGGTTCTGTGTCATGCCACAACATTGATTCCAGGGCTAGCTAGACTAAGCTATGAGTAGCAGCTGAATGAGAGAGGACTTCATACATGTGAAAAGAGGTGATTTCGAGGGGACTTGATTAAGATGTTTAAGATAATGAAGGATAGAGACAAAATAAATGCAGAAGGCATTTTCAGCAGAATAGACAGTGATAGTGTAGCGGCATCATTTTGTCTTTGATTTTAAATGTAAATATGCTTGAGCCCTAGATTATCAGGGGATTTCCGGTTCCAGGTGAGCTGGAAGAAGGATGAGTGGGTCGTACGGTGGTGGTTTGAAGAAAGAGAATTGACTTGGAATCCGAACGTCTCGGACATCTTTTCTTCCACACTAAATTAGTGACCCCGACATGATCCAAATGGACGGACAAGGAGTTAAAAAGTGTGCAACCAGTCACCGGGAATGACCAAGCAGCCATTCTCTTCTCAAATACTCAACCAGCTTCATCTGTGGCAGTCGTTTCAATAAAGCTGCCGCCATTCTGCCCTAACGAACAGCAGCTTTGGTTTATGCTAATCGAAGCACAATTCGACACCTGCAACATTACTACCAAGTTGGAATACATTGTTGGCTCCTTGTCACCTGTGTATGCGGCAGAGGTGAGAGATATTTTACAACAACCTCAAACGAACAACCTGTACACGATTTTGAAAGCTGCACTCATGCACACGAACCCAGAGGTGAGCATCGTGCCACCATCTGCTGCTGAACGGAAAAATTGACAGGAATATTCATTACATTCCGCTAACAACAGTGCAATTGCTACTTTTGGAGAATGTCTCCTCCAGCTTGACTTGGGTTTACGTCACTTATTTCCATTGGTGTTTATTATTGCCAACACCATATACCCGATCCTGGGTGCAGATTTTTGTGTCATTTCAATCTCTTCGTAGATGTCAAACATCTTCGTCGATTGGATGCCTCAACACAGCTTACACAGCATCTGAGGTCGCAGTGGGTGCAGCCATTCACCAGTTTATCGATACCGACTGACAACCAATGGCCTTCTCTAAAACACTAAAACCAACAAAGCGGAAGTACAGTGCCTTTGATTTGGAATTACTCACTGCATACCTTGCCATCAAACACTTCTACCACTTCTTAGATGTCAGGCAATTCGCTGTCGTGACTGACCCACAAACCTTTAACTTTTGTTCTATCCACCAATTTAGACTCTATCTCTTCTCACATGCTTCGCCAACTCAGTTATATCCCACAATTCACCACCGAGATTTAGCACATCAAAGGAATTGGAAACTCGACCACGACGCTCTATCACACAACGAGGAATTGTCGTTGTCTTCTACCAGCACACTGGCCATCAATTTTAATACACTTGCAGCAGCATAACGGGAGGACATGGAGCTCCACGGTCTACAGTCTACAGCTGGTTCGCTTACATTTTGCAAGGTACCACTCCCAGGGACAAACACTAACCTCGTGTGTGATGCATCAACAGGGCAGTCGCACCCTTCCGTTCCTGCGGCATTCTGTCGTACACTTTTTGACACTTTTCACTCACTCACGCACCCGGTATTCGTGACTCATCATCACGCACTATGTCTGGCCACACATCAACACCGAAATGTGCTGTTGGGCCAAGCAATGTCTTCAATGCCAACGCTCCAAGATCCATCATCGAGTGCACCACTCGGTAGCTTTTCAACACCAGATAGGCGTTTCTACAGGATCCATGTGGATATTGTCAGTCCCTTACCACCTGCAAATGGGCACCGCTATTCACTGACTTGTGTTGACCAATTCACGCATTGGCCGGAGGCTATACCGATAGCTGACATCACCGCACCAATCATCACCAGGGCCTTTGTCCACACCTGGATCACACGTTGTGGTATTCCATCAGTCACCACTATGGATCATGGGAGCTAATTTGAATTGGTTCTTTTTGTGAGCTGACTCAACTCCTGGGTACCACCATGTGCGAACCACTGCTTACAACCCAGCAGTGAATAGTAAGGTGGAGCATTTCCACTGCCAACTCAAGTCTTCCCGGAAAGTGCATGACAAGCACTGGAAGGACGTCGTACCTATGGTCCTGCCTGGTACACGAGCTGTTCTAAAAGACAACCTTGGATACTCTACTGCAGAGTTAGTGTATGGTGCACCACTTCATCTTCCGGGAGAATTCTTCTCAGCATCCAATGACACCTAGCACGATGCCACCAACTATGCCAACCAACTTCGTGCGGCCAGCCTCCAGGTGACACCAACACATACACCTTTGTCACACCGGCGTTTTATTCCCTTGGAATTTTCTAAGTGCACCGACTTATTTGTACACCATGACACTGCCCGGAAACCCATGCAGCAACCTTTTGACAGACCTTATAAAGTTCTACAACACACTGAGAAGACCCTCATACTCGATATCAACAGTGGTCGTGAGACAGTCTCCATAAAGATCACTTGAAGCCAGTTTGTCTTGATGCAGCACCAGAACTGACCAACTGGTTGACACCTACTACCACAATACCCTTACCATCATATATACGACTCACTCTGGGAATCATGTACACTTCGTAGCATGATATTTATGAGAGTACATTTTTCTGTTGACCATTTCTCTTTGTTGTGACTTATTTTTACATGGATAGTCAACATGTCTTCTTTGACAACATTATGTATTTTGTTTGTACCTTCTGGTTGATTAACACACTCAGAAGTGGAGTCCTTTAGGGGCATCGTTTTTGCCTTTGATTTTATAATATGTAAATATGCTTGAGCTCTTCTTTATCGGGGGATTCCCGGTAATGGGTGAACCGGAAGGACGGATGAGCCGGAAGTAGGACGAGTGCGTCGTTTGGTGACGGTGTGAAAAAAGAGAATTGACTCAGAATCCGAACGTCTCGGATGTCTTTTCTTCCACGCTAAAATAGAACCAGGGGCCATAGCCTGAGAGTGAAGAAGAGGAGAGGTAAGACGACATTAAGGCTGGGTCTTTCAGTCAGAGTGGAGTTACCTCCTCCACCGAACATTGGTGGAGGTTATGTCTTCACCACTGTTTGTTTGTTTGTTTGTCTGTCTGTTTGACTGTCTCTGTGAGCAGGATATCTCAAAATGGATGGAATTGGACAAAACTTGGTGGACAGGTTGGGTGTGTGATGAGGATGCATTGATTAGATTTTGGTAAAGATCCTGATCTGGATCTGAAAGGAGAATTTTTTTTTCTGTGATACTTCACCATTGAGTTTGAGATTGGGCCAAAAAACGATATATAGCACAATATATCAAAAGGTTGTGGACAGGTTATGACAAAAATTAGTTGGGTATGTGACAAGAAGAAGCCCATTCGATTTTAGTTGAGGTCCAAATACAGATCCGGCCAATCAGTGGGATGCAAAATGTAAGGATCTGTGGTTAGATGGACTTGTTTGGTCTGGTGTTTGTATTGTGCAGGAATGATGGGCTGAATGAGGTCCAGATACAGATCCAGCCAATCAGTGGGATGCAAAATGTAAGGATCTGTGGTTAGACAGACTTGTTTGGTCTGGTGTTTGTATAGTGCAGGAATGATGGGCTGAATGGCTTCCTCCTGCATCAAAGTTCCTTGGTATTCCTTGTTATTCCTTGTTATTGGCTGATTAAATCTGTTTAAATAATAGAAAATAATTAAACTATTTTCTTTACGCAACTTTTGTAACAGAGGCGCTTGTGGTGAGTGAGATTAGAGGTCTGGCAAGTGGAGGAGGCCAGAAAGACCTGAATGAGTAGAACGTGTACACTGAATTAATTGGTCTTCAAAATTGATTACAAATGGGGCTGAGAGTCCAGTTCAGAAATATGACTGATGACAGCACACTCACCTTTGAGCTCTATAATCTGGGATTCAATTCTTCACCTAAGAATAAAACTGTCATCCTCCAAAGCATGGAAATGATTGTAGTTGGAATGGCTCATTACTCACAAAAAAGCAGCAACAACTTTTTGTTGTTGTTCCCACACGAAGCAGCAAGCAAGGTTCAGCTCCAAAATTACAACCATAGTGGGGCAGATAACAGCAATTTTTGAGAGGAATCGTGCGAATGATGATACGAGCATCAAATTTGGCACATTTGTTCTCCAGGGGATTCTAATCAAATCTGCCTGATTGGTCATTTGAAAATCCAAATTTTGAAAAATTTTGAAAAAAAAAAAACTTCAAAAAAGTCAAGATCACGAATCAATGTTGGATGCTGGCTGAGATTGGTGAATGTTTCAGAAACATCATCAAAGACGTTCCAAGTCTGCCATGCAGTTTTCTTCCCTTTACCGCGGAAGGCAGACACGACGTCACATCCAGTGAACGCATGGAAGTATGGGATCCCTCTCGCTTTCTCAGGCCCTATTGCAGAAACTACCTCATGGACTGGAATCCATCGCACCTTGGCTCCTTGGCCAAAGGCAATCCACATGTTCTCAAGACCGAGTTCCTGTAAGGATGGCAGTACAGATATTGCTATGACTAGTACGTCCGTGTCATTAGCCTTAATGATAATGGACTTGCTACCATCCGTCGTTACATCCCTGGCATGTACAAATATTCGAGTGTCAGTTTCTTCATGACAACACGGAGACACAGCATCCATTGACTTCCTTGTGTTGCTAATGGCATCTTCTCCTTTTGTGACAATGACTGTGCTTGTCGTCTGTGCTTCACACATCTTTTCTGCAAGGAAGTGAAACAGCTCAGTCTTGTTGCTGTCATCTCGAAGAAAGCTTCTCCAGTTACTTGGGGTCTTACTGGTTCCTGTCACTCTTCTTCTGATTCCTTGCCCCCTTTTCGACCTTGCCTCGGACTTCAGACTTGACTTCTTGTGCACATCAAACACTACGTCCACCCTCTCGTACCTGGCACCATAGGATTCCACCTTTGGGATGATATCTTCTTCAGCATAGTCATCAAATATCTTTGAAGTGCGTGGAGGTAGGGCATTGATAAGTGCTGAGCCATCAACGATGACTGCATCTCCCCTTGGTTCTCTGTCTGGGATGTTCACTTGCACTTCAAGAATTTCAGCCAGCTGTGACTTGAAATTTTTTTGAAGTTTTCTTTTTTTCTTCAAATTTTTGAAAATTTGGATTTTCAAATGGCCAATTGGGCAGATTTGATCAGAAAGCCCTGCAGAACAGAAATGCCAAATTTGATGCTTGTATCATAATTTGCACGATTTTTCTACTATCTACTACACAACCACTGAATCGCCTTCATCACAGGCCAGAAATCTTCCTTTTATGTGTCATCCGAGGATTTTGCTGTCAGGGTGTTGTATCAATGAATGTGCCATCCTTTGGCATAATTTCCATTTGAGGGACGGCACACACATATCTATGCCTCGCCCTGCAACGTGAAACACCAAGATGACGGTTTATACCTGAGCCAAGATTGAAACGCAAGCTAGAAAGCTCAGAGGCAAGTGTGCGTAGCTCAAGGCCATCCTGCGAGCTGTCCATCATTATTTTCCTGAACAAAATTAAGCAAAATTTACTTTCAAAACACAAGCGCATTTAAAGCGCGTAATATAATGTATTTTGTAATCCTTTTGTTACTGTATATATTGAATTAATGGTAATCTTTCCTGGTGTTATGAAATACTTTGAACGATGTGTCATTTGTGAAATGACAGCTTGAGATGTGCATGAAACATTTCTCAAAGAATAAAGATAATCTTCCACAACTGAGGATTGCACTTAAATAAATCCACACATACCTCCTAATATAGGTTTTGCACTTGATTTAAAAGCAAGTGTACACTCGTGCTTCATAATCCTTAATTACAGGTAAATCATAGCAAATCAGTCTGACATAATGGCACAGAGTAGGTATCCGTTGTCTGGTGTGGGTTTGATTCCCGACCTGACTATAAATTGTCAGATTGGTGCCCCGCAGGGCAGGGTGTTGCATTTCAAAGTGTGTCATCCTTTGGCTGGATGCGAAATTGAATATCCTGCCTTCTAGAAACAGTTAGTGAACATTACAGATCCCATGGGCTCTCTCTTGAAGATTAGGTGAGTTATTGCCGGCACCCTGAACAAAATCTAAACTCCTGCTCAGATGAGTTTGAGTTGAACACTGATTCTGATCAGCTGGTTTGTGAAAGACTTCAGCTAAAAACTCCCTGGCCAATCCTGCAAGAAGGTGGGGATAATTGGGACTTTAGTAGTAGCAGCAGCAGCAGCAGCAACAGCAGCCTAACTAATCAATTTTCATTTGTACAAACCTGAATGTTTACAACCGATTCAAAAACGTGTTTAATGCAACTAATATTTTGTATGATGACTTGTAATTTTAGGACCAATAATCACTTTTTTCCCCATATATACTGGTGCAGATATTTTGGCTGGTGGCACAATAGTACACATCACCCTCTATCATATGCTCATCTTTGGTCCATTGGACAAATGGCCCCACTGGTAGTTATAACTCTGCTTTGTAGGTGATAGATATCCAGTTTCCCTCTCTCAGCTAAAAAAAAAAAATGCATCATCATCAAGGTAAGGAGATTGAAAGTTTGACATCATTCTCCCAATAACACGTTAAGGAGATAATTCACAAACCAGCAACACTGCTTGGTGTGATGGGGAATCACTATCCCGACATCGCATGTTGTCACTTATAAAAATTAATGGTTGATGTCTTTACTTAACCCCAAGTCCGAAACACATGTGCATTAATACACAACATATTTATTCAGTGTCCTGTAAGTTTCTCCTGCTCCATGCCTTTCCATTTCCTGAATATTTAGGTGAAAAGCAGATCTAGAGCTTCAAACTTTACACCTGCACATCTTCCGCATGATCGAATCCAAATTAAGCAATATACCTTGAATGACATTTTAATTCTGTCATGAATGTTAAACCTTTTTTTTTGTATCCGTATACAATCCAAGTAAGACTTTATAGTTTCACTTGCACAAGACCCCTGCTGCATTTCCCCTCTGCTGCATTTGCTTTTTTTGCCTATTTTGCTAAACGCCTGATCTGTTTCGTCGGCTTTACAATGAAGGCTTCCATCTTCCAATTTCTTTCCTCCTATCTGCTGCTCCGGCTTCTCCCCACAATTTGCTTGACTGCTCTTCGGACAGGCACTGAGCCGGGCCATATCTCGCCTTTCCCCTTGCGAGCGGACGGCCGGCCACTAACGCCAACCACCTCTTCGGTCCCAAAGCACTTTCATGTGCCAGGTAGGTGACCCTGGAGAGCCTACGTTTCACCTTGGCTCCCAGATGTGTCTGTCTGTTTTCCACAGCTGTGAGCTTGTGGGCCCGTTGGCCTAACATATTCTCTATAATCCATAACTCTCAGTGGTCATCGGATATCCATACAGTTATCATTGTGGACATTTTGTTTGGTGTATCTGTACGGCATTTCTAATATTAGTTCACCGTTTCTAAACTCTATAGGATATATTGTGCAGATATTTTCAACTTTAGTGATCTTGCACCCACATCATTTCATCCTCGGTTGTTGTTGTCCATGGGTATATTTCCTGTTCGCAAACATTACATGACACATGGTACAGAATAAAGTTTTCAAAAAAATGTTAAAAACACTCCAGTCTCGGCAGCCCAGAGCCTGACGTTACTGCCAATTTTTAGATTCCAACAAAACTAGATTTTGAAAATGTCATGTGCATTTTATTTTTATTCCTTCATCCCTTAGAGGGTGTGGAAAACATCTTCAAGAAACCTCCAATTTACAAGCAACATGGTATGTTACAACTCTTTCTGTCGACCTGTATTTCCTGCATTTTATTCCTCCCTTTTCTCAATAACTCCAAACCGAATCATAATTGAAAGTAAACGCTTCTTCTCTCTTCCTTTAAAATAACTTTAAAACATTTTAAAATGCTTCACTTTCCTCATTTCTCTGTCAGCAGTACCCTCCGTGTTCTTCTTGTTCATCACCAAATTTCCTCGTCTTCTTCACAAATATTATTTTTCAAAACTGTTTGTCAGCTATGCGCTTGGTCCACCAACCCTCCTCCCACACATACAGCACCACCTTTCTCCATGTCTTGGACAAAAATTCTTACCTCTCCTCCCATGATCTTTATCTCTGTTTGTCCATTTTGTGAGTCTTGAGAAGTCCAGTTTGCAGAGGTCTGTCACAACAATTAAATTCCCTTCACTTCCCTGAAAGGTGTCAGTACCCCCATCCCCTCCCTCCTGACCCCAACGTCTCCTACAAGCCCATGTCCTTTAAACCTCACCTCTTCTATGTGTCCCCTTCTTCAGCATCCCTCCACTTCATGTCCCCTCTTTCCACAATCCCCCTCACCCAACCCAACCCACTCAAAGCTTAATGTCTCCCCTTTCTGCCTCCCTCCTCAATCCACCCTCTCACAGCTTCCTCCTCTCCTCACTCCACACCCACCACCCCACTCCCATCCTGCACCATCCCAGGACTTCAACATCCAAGACATCTGCTTCAACCTGACAAATCACTCCATCCAGGGCACAATTCATAAACTAGACATCACCTGTTTAACAGACTCCTTCCTTCCACAGGAGGTCCCTGACTCCTCGGTGTCTCTTCCCAGCTCTACCGTCTCCTCCGATTCGATAGACCTGAACCAAGCCCCCATGGTGGAGTTGCAGATGACATCAAGAACTCAATTTCTCACTGCTCTTCTGCTGATCTTACACCTCCCAAATCCAGTAGTACCTTTGGCTATGACTTCCCCTCTGCTCCCACCTCTTGTTTGTCAGTGTTTTACTGCCCTCCAAACAGTGACAACTCCATCTAATTCTCTTTCTCAAACAACATGGACCAACTTTTAACCACTCATCCCATCTCTCTCTTCCTCAATGTGGCAATTTCAATTGCCACAATGCAAATTGCCTGTGTGGTGGAACCTCTCTCACAAGCCATGCCACTTTTGCAAAGGACTTCTGTGACTCTATGGGACTAATTCAATATGTGAACTCCCTGACCTAGATTTCTCCCACGAGATATCCCTAGAGGCAAATCCTCCCTTCCAGACTTGCTGATGACTAACTTTCCCACAAATGTATCCTGCTCTTCCTCTGCTCCATTTACTTCACCTGATCATATCCTTGTGAGAGACAATAACATAGGTATTCAGAGAACTGCTTCAGTGCCGACGAGTCTGGCAGTTCACTCAGGCAGACTGGCAGGAATTGTAAGCAGCCATCTCATTTCAAGACTGGTCTCCTATATCTACTGTCCCTGATATTAACTCAGCCTGGGAATTCTTCCACAGAAACCTCCTCTCTCTTCTCTACCAATTTATCTCATCTCGTATTCAGTTTTCCTCCCCTTCTCACCGCCATGGAACAGGACACTAAATCTTGTGGTGAGGCAGATGCTCTGAAACAACTTGCCTTCTCTTCCCAGAAGCAAACAAAATCAAAGGCAATCTCAGATCATTCCGCAAAACCCTCAACAAGTGTTTGTCCACTCTCAGGGAGCCAGAAAGCAACATCTGTCCAACCTTAAGAATGGACTTTCAAACTTGTCACACCCTCCTCCAAAACCTGGTTCCTCTACTTCCATAGCCAGTGTGGCTCTCAATGGAATCCTTTCATCTCCTTCCTCTGTTAAAGCTGGAGTGCCCCAAGGCAGGGTTTTGGACATAGTCCTAATCCAAATCTTCATCAATGATCTCTTTGATTCACTGGAAAATCCCCTTTATATTTGCCAATGTTTCCACCCACATCCTTCAGACAGGCAGGCTGCACCCTCCTCCCTCTCTTCAGACCTTGAAAAAAATCACAAGCTGGTCAAACACTTGGAATATGTTTTTCGATCTTGACATTCAACCTCAACCTCTTTCTCCTTCTTTCTCTCTCTCTCTCTCTCCCTCTCAATCTCCCTCCCACCCTCACTCTCTCTCTCCCTGAAAGGACTGTCTAGCAAACCTCCCATTTACTTTCTCAACAATCATCTTTGTGACGTTCAGTCACTCAAACTTCCGGGTCTTGCTGTCAGCCATGATCTTTGTTTGGCAAACCACATTTTAAGTTGGTCTCCAAAGCCAGTTGTCACTCAGGCACCCTGCATCATACAAAGTCCTTCCTTGGGATACCTATCCACCTACAATGCCTTCATCCACGGCTTCATCCCCTCTGGTCTGATGCCCCTCCCTCACACCTTGCTCAGCTTGACGCCATGGAAACCAAGCTCTTCAAGATTATTGGAATCTCCCGTAATAAAGCTGAGTCTATGGGCCTAATACCTTCCATCGCAGATGGGTCAGTGGTCTCTCTGTCTTTCCTTCCTCCTTTCTGGTTCTCTTTTCTTTCTGTGCTTTGTTCCTCCCCCCCCCCCTCTTCCCCCCACAGGTATCTGCAGGGCGCATGTGGTCGATGATCAAACCCTTCTGGTAAAACTCCAAAAATCAAATTGACTGATCACTTCCACTCATTCGTTGCTCTTTTTTCCCCACCTGTGGAATGAACTTCCATGTTTTCTGCAATCTCATTCCTCCTTCCTGGTCTTCATGACAGCTGTTCACCACCATCTCAGCTCATCCCCGAGCCAAATCCAAGATAGTTTCAACCCTTGTTTAACCTACACCTCCTTCCTTCCAAATTGTCAGTTTTTCCTTCCGTAGTTTAACTAAGTTTGCTTCCATATCCTTCTTGTCCACCCCTTGCATCCTCTCTTACCCTCATTCCTCCACACACCCATTATTTGTCCAAGTCTCCCTCTATTTCGTCCTTCAACTCTGCTGTTTGTCTCCCTCCTCCCTACGGTTCCTTTTGTTCTGTTGCATCTCCCCCTCCCCACCAATTTTACATCCATTTGACATGCTTGTTCAATATTATTTGGCTTGCTTTCCTCGATAACATCATTTTCCTTTCCATTTTGTTGCAGTTGATGCATTTGATTTTTGTATCATTTTTAAACTCATTTCAATGTTTTTTTTTTTCTCTTATTGATTACTTTGCTTTGTTTTCTTTATTACATCCCCATTTCCTCACCCCCGCTCCCTATTTCCCATTATCACATATAACATGACACTATGGCCTGCATTATTTTCTAAGTAAGTACTTTGAGTTGTTTCTTTACTGTGATGAGTTCTAAAAGTCAACTATCTGTTTAATTTGTCCATATTGAGTTGGAGCTGAAAATAACATCACTAATTTTAGAAGAGAATATTCTTCACTTGAATGGTTGTAATAGTAAATCAAAAAGACAAAAAGCGAGCTTATTTACCTGAAAAATCCATATTATTTGTAGTATTATGAGCCCATCCCCCGAGCAGAGAGAGGTCTACCTCCGCGCCCCGCGAAGCAGGAGCCAGCCGGGGTTTTGCATTCGCTTCTGTGTGTGTCAATCCAGGCTTTAAATTTTTTTTAATCATTTGAACTTTTGTCATAAAATTTTCAACAAACTCTTATTATGAAAAAATGGAGAAGTCTAATTGATAAATGGGTCAAAATGTCAATGGGAAAGGTCCCAGTGAGTAGAAATGGACCTTCTCAGCCCGTCCTCAGTGCGTCGAGCGCGAAACTCCCAGTTGTTTTTTTTTAAAATTGCTTCCATGTTTTTATTTATTTTCCGTTCAGATTAAATGCATCTGTCCAAGCCATAACATTTTTACCAATTGAGCTTTTGTCATCAAATATTTAACAAACCTTTCTTATGAGCTTGTGGAGAGCACAAATTAATAAAACGTACAATTTTTTTTTAACCGTCGTTTTCATCAAGTTTAGTTCGAGTACCAAGCGGATGTGGATGGGCTTTGCATTTTGAGATGCTTTCTAGTTGTCATTGTGTTGTTGCTGTTGTTGTTGCTGTTGTTGTTGCTGTTGTTGCTGTTGACAGGCGTTTTCCTTTTCAATGGAATCAAATCAGATGTGAACATACTTTGTTTGCATCCCCAACACACTGTCCTTTACAGAAGATGTAAAACTTAATGTACTTGTCAAAAGGTTGGACCTTGAAAAATAAATTGGTATCCGTTCTTTTTTTCCGGAAGACAAGGTTGACCATTTTTAACATAAGACCGTTTCTGGTCGATAACGGCTGTGGTTTTGAATTTCCAATGGGAGATCAAATTGATTGATTTATGTACAACCATAATCAGGTGAAAAATATTTGGCTTTTTGAAACAGATCTGCTAACTAATTTGCACACCAATGCTTTTACAATGGGAATGCTATTCCTGAATGTGCACGTGTAGAATACTGATTAAAATATTCATGTACAAGTTCTGTCAAACGACTTTTACTGTGTCAGGAAAATGCATTGAATTGCTCATTTTGCCAATGATCAATATTTCCCATATAATCTGACGTTTCATGAAACATGTAATACATTTGTGTTCAAATTTAAAAGAAAAGATCAATGGTGATAATTTTTTAATTGATCATAAACTTTGGCTTTTGTGCAAGAGGTTTGAATGATCAGTTTTGAATTTGCTTTTCCTCATTCTCTACTGTAGACCCAACAGCCCTAGCTGCTAAGCGCAAGACAAGCGAAGACATCATTCAATCAGCTAAGTTTCCAGCGGCCCAAGCTCCAGACCCTGCCCTTCCTGCCAAGATTGAAACTGAGCACTGGCCCTGCCCACCTTCTGCTGCTGCATTAGGTACCAGGACTCAATTCCGATCATGAATTCTCTCAATCATCTATCATTGATTCGTTGAGTGGTGAATCATTAATGTGAGCGGTTAACTGGTAAAATGCTAATGATATGTGCAATCCATAAAATGCATTTGTCTTTTGCTGCCTATTATGATTTATTTACTTTTTGTGTTCATTATTTCTTGATTTTCCTTGGCTAGCAGGATAGTCTAGAGGTGTGCACAATCAACTCTGAGCTGTCTAGCCTTCGTTTGAAGCTCAACCCAGCTATAAACTGTCGTCCTGATGTTTCGCAGGCAGGGCAATTCGTGTGTGTGTGTGTGTGTGTGTGTGTGTGTGTGTGTGTGTGTGTGTGTGTGTGTGTGTGTGTGTGTGTGTGTGTGTGTGTGTGTGTGTGTGTGTGTGTGTGTGTGTGTACTGTCTGCTTAATGGATGTTAAACTAGGTGTTCCATCTGCCAGCATCATAGTTTCTGCATGTTAAAGATCCTATTGTGTCCTTTGCGAAGAGTAGACCAGTTATTTCCAACACCCTGTACAAATTACAAATTCCTGCTTTAATCTACTTATTTGATTGTCAGGCTGGGCCAGCCAGTTCATGAAATAATAATTGGATCCCTGGCATATCCCACAAGAAGGTGGGAATGATTGTGGCCATTAAATAAATAAATATATTTATTAAAGAGACAGTTATAAAGAGACAGAGAGAGGAAGAAGGGTGAGAGAGAGAGAGAGAGAGAGAGAGAGAGAGAGAGAGAGAGAGAGAGAGAGAGAGAGAGAGAGAGAGAGAGAGAGAGAGAGAGAGAGAGAGAGGTGGGGGTGTTGAGACAGAGACAGAGAGGGTGGGATAGGGAGAGGGGTGGGAGAGGGAGAGGGGTGAGAGAGGGTGAGTGGAGAGATATGGGAAGGGGGGAGGGGAGGAGAGGGGGAGAATTCCTGCAGATGTGATGTCCAGTTTTACAGGCACATACATTGATGAATCACCCTTCCTGTGAAACACTGGGTTGGCAGTTTATAGTTGGGTCAGGATTCGAACCCAGGCTACACAGCATAGAACGAGCATGCACACCTCTCGACTATCCTGCTGTGATGTTAATAAAACGTTTCATTTATTTTATTATTATTTATGCCAAAGTGATTGGTCGTATAATGAAAGAATAGCATACAAAAAGTGGAACTTACATATTTTCAGCGAGTCAGCCATTGTCCAATACACCACTGAACAATGCAGGGGCCAAACGCAGGTGAGTGCCTCTTGAACATTGTTCAAGTCGATCAATGTGCAGTATTCAGTGACAGTGCAAATATTGGAGAGCACTCACCAAGTGGCTTAAGCACACCAACGAAATTGTTGATAAGAAACGGCCTGATTAGCAAGCGATGGCAATCTTCGAACCGTCATATCAAGCACACACTCTCCCGGAGATGCCCAAAATATCAAATATGTCCTAATTGGACAAATTAACACTTTTTGAAGTTGGAACTACTGCTAAGTTCAATTCTGGAGCTTAAATTTTGTAATTCGGCTTAGTTTAAGAGATTCTCAAGGTTATGCCATGTGCGGAAATGAAATAAAGCCATGAATGCTGGCATCTCTGAACGTTTATAAGCATTTCAATGTTTCCAGCGATTCGTAGCTATGATTAACAGGCATTCAATAATATGAGTGAGGAAAGTGAAATAAAACTTTATCGTGAATCAACCGTTGTGGCCTGTTCCAAGTCAAGGCATAGCTGAGCAGGCCAAAAAACATGGCGGCTTCAGACCCCAGCAAGGTAACCCAGGATACGCCTTAAGACCCCAGAGAGTGTGGTGGCCAAGGATCACCCGATGAAGGATATAATTAAATATGGCCGTTAATTATCTTCAAAGGGGGTGTTTTAATCAACCGAAACACCCAATTTTCACTCCTGCACTTCATTGGAGTTCCCTTCATATGCATGCAAAGTTTTCGTCTGATAGGTTTCATGGTTTTGGAGTTATGGAGGAGACACACACACATTAACATTTATTGGTATAGATGTTTACTCCTTTGCTGTTCATGTTGTTCCTCATCTGTAAAAACATGTGTTCGGTTTATCTTGTCCTAGCTCTCTTTTTTTTACTCATTATGTAAAGACTGATGTTGATGCAAACCTTTACAACTTTAATTGACTGTTGAACACTCCCATTTTTACTGTTTGGCATTGGCACTGTTGAGTGGAGCCATTTATCTTTCTTGAATTAAGATTTGTGTTTGTCCATTCAAGTGTTTTTGTTTTATCTTATTTTTACTTTTTTATTCCTTGAATGTAACAGTTCGACATAATCGATTCTTTTCATTAACACATTAGTGCAATTTTTATTTAATAATTACATCTGTCAAAATATACATGAGAAAAACGAAGTATTTTAACGTTATAAAAAAATTTGAAATTGAGTAGATTATCTTTCTCAGAATGTTATCTTCTCCAATAATATAAAGCTCTTTGTTGAGCTTGTGCATAAATCACATGTGGGACCAAGACAGTCAAATACATCAGTGTGTTTTACCATGAATTCCAAGGAAATTATATGAGATAATGGACAAATAGACGTGGATTATTATATTTGAACCTGATATCCCAGCTTCATTACCCATGGACATTTACGTAGGAACACCGAGCAGGCCAAGTTGAAAAGTTAATCATAAAATCTTTATGTGTTTCATTTGTCCAAGTCTGGTTACAGGCTCATGTCCTACTGGCTAAAGAACAGAGTAATAATTTCTCTTGTTAGGATCCCTCACTCAATAGCAATTATGGTGCAGAGTGCAGCAAAAATAATAATTTTTTGGGGGTTTCCATTACCATCTTATTTTCAATTTTCCTCAATTCAATTTATGAACAACATCTAATTTGATGCGATGTTTCAGGCTCATAATTCTGGGTGTTTCACGGTACAAAATGAAACTGACGTATGCCACGAAAATGGCCCCAGCGAGGCAGAATATTAAATTATTTGCTCAGTATATTCTTGGCACAGGATATTGGGTCTTGCAAATCATATCATTGGCTATTTAATGTGGGCTTGCAGGATAGTTCAGAGGTACCTGACTTGACTTTAAACTGTCAAGTCTGGATTTGATTCATCTCCCGAATATAAACTGTCATCCTGAAACCCTGCAGGCAGGGCATGACATCGATGAATAGACTATCCTTCAAAGGGGCTGTTAGCTGCCCCGCCTGTCAGCATATCATCGCCTTAGAATGAAAAGGTTCGAACAATGCTTCAGTTGTCACACAGAACCTTTTGATTGTAAGGCAACGATATGCTGGTGGATGTTACCGATCACATCATAGCTTAAAAAAAAACATAGGCCATTGTGTGCTGGAACCCTGCCAAAATTTTATATTCCTGTCATAATTGAGGGCTGTTGTGGCAGCAGATTGCAAGAAAGTTGCAGCCTGGGTGAGGTTAATTCTCAGTTATGAAAACAACCACAATCGGCCTTGGGCCGTGCCTTATATTCCTTCATGGCAGGAGATATTATATTTAATATATACATGGTATGGGACAGCTATTTAAAGATGCTGTGAACCATGGCGGAAGTACCATTTAACTGGAGCTAATGTGTTGTGCAGAAGGGATAGTGGAATTAGTGGAGATCATAGAGAAGGAGGTGCAGACAGCATTAAAGAGGATGAGAAGAGATGTTAATTTCAGCAGGAGAAATTGCAGTCAGTTGGACAAACAGGGTCTTGAATGGATATGAGAGAGGGTTTGATTGAGTAGGATTTGAGGACAGGGATAATTGTGCCATCATGGAAGAGGAATGGCCATGCACAAGATCCAGGATGGGAGAGAGGAATTATGCTCCTAAGTCATGTCATGAACGTATGGGAGTGGATTCTGGATGGGAGGATAAAGAGTGTGGATAGGGGAAAAACAACAGAGTGTTAGAAAGGGGAGGGGGATGATAGATGGGATGTTCACACTGAGACAGTTTGTGGAGAAGAGTTTGGAGATGCAAGGTGAAGTGGCATTACGACTTGTGTATCTTGAAATGGCCTGTGGCATCGTCCCAAGAGAGATGGTGATGGCGACACTGAGATGGATGGGTTTGCCAAAAAGATAAGTTAGGTTGGCGGAAGGTATATACGAGGAAACAAAGGGAAGAGTGTTTTGGTTGTTCCAAGGATGTCAGAGGTGTTCAGCATAAATACCGGTTTGAGACAGGGTCATGTTTATCTTGGTGATGGAGCTGGTAAATAGAAGAGTAAACATGAAGGATATTCTGGGGAAGATGTTGTATGCAGACAATCCAGCTGTTGTTGCGGAGAGTAAGCGGGAGATGCAGGAGGTACTGAGGGAGTGGAGTGGAAGCAGGCATTCGGGAAGGACGGACTGAAGGTGAGTATGAATAAGACGAGGTGATGTGGGTCAGGCAGCAGAGAAAGGAAATTAAAATCAAGTTAGAGGGGAAGGAGATCAGGCAGGAAAATAGGTTTGAGTATTTGGGGGAACAGTGACCTGGGATGGCAGTTTGGAGGCAGAGAAGCTGATGAGGATACCTGTGGGTGTGAATGAATGGAGGAGGGCGGAGGATTTGACATCAAGGAAATTGATCAAATTGATGTCAAAATCCATGCCTGGAAGATGACAAAAAAATCAAGGAAATTGAAAGGGAATGTTCTAGTGTTTTATGTAATGCCTGCTGACCTTTATAGTCTGGAGACAGTGGCACTGACAGAGAGCTAACAGGGGCGGATCCAGGGTGGGGGGGGGGCACACCTACCACGATCCAGGGGTAGCATACCGCCCCTCTAAAAGCTCAACCCTCCCGTCAAAAGGGATCGTTTTTTTTCATATGTGTTAAGGTGTGTATAACTGAAGATGTTGTCTCTGAATGTGGGATCACCCGATATCCTTTCGACCACAGCTGATGTTGACCGCAGCATTCAACATGGAACTGATTTGTACCAGTCAGTTTGTTCCCATGGTGGATACTTGATGATTAACGAATTATCGGAATAATTTGTCATTGGAGATGCTTCTTCTCTCCTAACCATTCATGAACCAAGAAGTGGAATGGTATTCCAAATATCAGATAATCCAGAGTCCCTGTCATTCTGTTTGAATTTGGCACTCAGGCTGTATTTTCAAGACTCAAGAACATGCTTTTTGACCATGGGAAATTCTCCAGGGTATACAATCGGTATCAAATGTGTTGGAGAAGAAAATTTTGTTATAAACGATTCACATAGTCGAGCTGATGAAGGGAAATGTTCAGCTGATGGCAAAACCCTAATTCTGAAGGTCACTTCCACATCAGACTTGGTTCAATGCGTTAGAGACATTGATTTGTTTTGATCAATATGTCATTTGTTTCATTATATGCCCACATCTGCTTTTCATTCGTTTGGATTTTTATGATGAGACAACAATTAAAATTAATGTTGAGTTTTGAGCAAAAGTTGTTTCATTAGATACGAGGACAGGGATAATTGTGGACAGATATGAGGACAGATTATGACAAAGATACGAGGACAGGGATAATTGTGGACAGATATGAGGACAGATTATGACAAAGATATGAGAACATTAGATATGAGGACAGAGTACTTCTTTTCAAATGTATTCAAGCTTTCTTTGTCTATATTTAGAAGTCTTTAGAAAAAAAAATTTTGTTGGAAAAAATGTCACCCTCACTCTGCTCGGCAAAACTATATTTTTCAGTGCAATGTAAATTTTTTGAGACCCCCTCCACCCACCCTCACCCCCCCAACCTAAAATCATGGATCCATGCCCGGATGACACCAGAGGCTGCATGTCTGCAAGAACAACTGAATCAGGAGGGTTGCTGGAGTGAAGAGGGTGGATAGAAGGAGGATGGATGAATTAAGGGAGGAGATTGGTGTTTAGATGAGATTTATGGGGAGATTGGTAAATAGCTAGCTGAAGTGGGATGCAAACTTAGTGTGGAGGAAGACAGAATGGAAAATAAAAGGGATAGTTTGAGGGAGCAAGGTAGGAGGAAGATATGGGCTGCGTTTGAGATGGGAAGATTGTGTGAGGAGGGATATCAATAAGGTGGGGTGGTTTGAGGGTAGAAAGAATTGGCTGAAGACAGAGGGAAGTGCAGGAATATCATGTTCTAGGCAGAGCAGAAGCTTGATACCATTCGACCTCACCTCTTATGAAGGGAAGAGAAGAATAAGAAGAAGATGGATGTTTCATGATGAAGTGCATACTGCGATCATTGCTCAGATGGAAATTTTAATCAGATCCAATTTTGAAAGCTGAGCACATCACCACGCAGCTCTGAACATATCAGCCAAAGAGATATACTATCATCTCACCTGTACAGAAAAAGGTAACTCATAGTTACAACACTAGCATCATGTAATTAGTTTGTATTATTACCTTCATTTCATTTTGATGTTTCACTGACCTCAGCAAACATGGCGGCCTCTATCCATAATTTACAAAAACATTAATTTTATACATCTACAAACCTTTGATTTGATGTTTTTAATTCAGTTTACCAAAAGCATTACAATGACTGAGGTGTGTATTGGTGTGTTTTGTGTGTATTGTGTATGATGGGTTATACTACTGTGTTGTTCAAGATTTTTAGTGAGGAGTGTTGTTGTGGTGCATGGCAGGAACAAATCAAAGGCGTCGCTCAACCTCCACCACCCCTCTGGACGATGACGATGAGAAGCAGAAACGACGCCTGGCCCAAGAGCAGGAGATAAGCAGGGTCTGTCATCTTTTCCACATTTATCTTGCACAATGTAAGTCACTATTGTTTGACTCCTTGTTTGTGACCACTATATGACTTGTTTGTGAACAGATGCAATCAGGCTTGGGCAAACTGCTGCTGAAGGAGGAGATGGCGAAAGAGGCAGGCAAACTTGAAGAAGACATGCCCATGTTGGCAGCTCGAAGTCCAACGAGTGACCGTGGCTCACCTTATGAACGGCGCTATGACAGCTCAATGAGCTCCTGTAAGTATTTTGAGTTGCTGTTTAAGAAAAAAAAAATGTAGCATTGATCATGTAATTGTTCAAGGACAGTTCCAATGTTCATTCCAAGTGTCTTCTCGGCATGGGGGACATGCAAAGCACTAGATTGAAATTTTCCATGTAATGTAATTGCCTCTTGCAAAAATCGTTCAGCACATGCAACTCATGCACCCGAAGGCTTTTAGAGGTGACACAAAGCATTCTGAGCAAATTCGAAAATCTTTCCGAGACGCCGCCTTGAGGATCAAAAAGAACACACTGATTACATTCTTCAACAATCCATCACAAGGTCATGTCTGTCAGAAAATGAGAGGAATTAAATCACAGGACACCTTTAAGCAGGGTCCAACAATGCTAGTGGAAGACTAATGGGTCTTCTATGAACCATGTTGTAATGCTCTTTAACATGAGAAGAGGAACTGTTTACGACTTCAGAAGATGTTATCCAGCCACTGGGAGGATATTGGGACCATACTCTGTGCAGAGCGTTGGTGCTGCTTAAGCAGTCTCTTTGTTGTTTGGTTGGTTGGTTGGTTAAGCGTTGGTGCTGCTAGCTACTGTATCAACGAGATATATCTCTCACTTAGGACTGATACATGCACGTGACAAGCAATTGGCTTCATACTGTCCAGAGTACTGCAAACACACTCCCTGGACCTCGCAGGATAAGTGTCAACACCATCTTGAGGCATCTCCGTGATACAGGGTCCATGCTGTCTTCATCTTTCGTGTCCAAGACATGCACCACAACACATCCAAGCACTCTTGCAGTGGTCACAGCATATCCGATGGACACGTAGGCATTGAGTATGTGTTATCATATTTTTGCCTACTCATTGGGCCATTCGGTCAGGGCTGTCTCTCCGGACATACCTTGAACACTTCATACAGCCTGGCACCCCACCTTGATCTCCAAACTCTCTACTTAGGGTATCCATGGCCCCCTCCTCTCATGGATCACTGACTTCCTCCACTGCCATAGTCAACATGTAGCTCTCAGCAAAATACTCTCATCTCCTCTCCCTGTAAAGGCTAGAGTGACTCAAGGCACTTTGTATTGGGAGGTGTATTGGGCCCAGTCTCATCTTCATTAATGATATTTCTGATTACCTGGAAAATCCTTCTTATCTCTTTGCTGATTATGCCACCCTCTGTCATATCATCTCTCATCCATCAGTCAGCAGCCTCTTTCCACTTTGACTGACACCCCTGACTCATACCTTCTCCTTAATGCCGAGTAGAGCAAGACCTTCAAAATCATTGGGATCTCCAATGATTAAGCTGAGAGCCTAAACCTGTTACTTTTGCATCACAGACAAATTGGTGACCCTTCTGTATTATGCCACCTTCTTTTGGTCTTGCACCCTCTTGGCTCTGTCCCTCCTAGGTTTCTGCAGGGTGCACATAGTCGGCCAGGATCCCTTTTCTTGTACCAAAGCAGTTTCTTGACAAGAGTATTATTGGGTGGTTTGCTCTTGCCTTCCCAGATCTTCTTGTTAAACTCCAAAAATCTGAGCTCACTGCTCACCTCCACTCATTTGTTCCTCTTCTCTTACCTGTGGAATCAACTTCCCCAGTCTGTTCAGTCCCATTCTTCCCTTTAGGGCTTCAAGACAGCTGTTCACCACAACCTCAGGTCATCCCCCAACCATACCCATGATCTCCTTTCTCCCCAAGTGACCCCATTCCCAAGCACTCCCCTTTACCAGGTTATGTGATTTTTTTCCCCCTCTCCATCACTTCTTTCCATTTGTTAGTTGTCAGTTGGTTTGTTGCTTATCTGTTTCATCATCGCTCTCCCCTTCCTCTTCTTGCTGTGCTTCATTCAGCTTGTGTGTAGCTTGTTCACCCCCATGTGTCCTTCTCACCCTCCCCCAAGATGTCACTTTCACTTTCACTTTGCTGTTGGCATTTCCCCCTTTCCATTTTTTTCCGCTTCCACTCTGCTGTAGCTCTTCCATGAGTATCGACCATGCATACAAAAATAAAGCCAATGTTAATGTCATGACACCCTGGCCTGCCATCTCATCAATTCAAATGCATTTGAACATCTCTGGGTTGTCATTGATCGGCACGTTCCATCCTTGGAAAGACAGCCACAGATCCTCAATGGGCTGGAACGGGATTTCTTCAGGTGTGGAATGTCATTCTCCAGGCTCAGATGCGAATGCTCCTCCGGTCAATGCGACGACAGTACAATGTAGTGATTGCTGACAGAGATGGACGGACATACCTGGAATCAAAATTGTTCGTTGAACATTTTTTCTGTGCGTGAAAACCTTTGCCACAACACAGCATTACATAATTAGGTCACAATGAAATGGCCATGCAATTAGTCAGAATTTATCCCTGTCGGAAGTTTCACCTCATCCCTGGAATTTCATGTCACGTAAATACATGGCATCAACAACAATCATGTCTTCTGTTTGTTGTGGTGCAGAGTTTATTACTACATTTGGATACCATAACATAACAGACTACTTTATTACAATTACTCCAAGCTGAAATACCATTTTTGAAGAAACATTTCTTTCCCTTCACCTCCCCCCTTCATAGATGCCTCAAAAACTGCATCACTTCCTAACTATGGCTCCAATGGACTTTACAGGGTAAGACGCTCCAAGCTACTTTAAATATCAGGGATAGAGTAAAGTTTTATATCTCCATTCTCTTCGTACTGTTTTTAAATAAAATATGTAACGACATTACTGAAAGGATGAGGACGTACAAGGAAATGAAATAAAATGGCTTATCACTTGAACTTCCAACTTCTATCAAAGTTTATGCCGATGCTTTTAAGGCTTTGCCAACTCTGGAATGAACTCATTAATACAACTCCCTTGTTCTTCCTGTATTTATGTACACCTCTAAAACTTGCTAAAATAGACATGATTAACAAATGTATTGCCACCTTTGATTACACTTATCTGCGCCATCTTTTGAAAAATTAAGTCACATGGTTCCATTTCAAATAACAAACTTTTGTAACCTTATCAAACAGCTTTCTCTGTCCATTAATTACGGTATCAGTAACTACAGGTGAAAGTTGACAATCGGCTCACATGTTTATGTCCCTCTGACAAAGTCCAGACTGTCTGTCTTTCTCTTTCTCTGTTGATTCACTTCCCACTTGTTCCATCTGTCATAAGCCACTTCCTAGTACTGCACTGCCCATTGAAAAACAATGTTATATCCTGTGTCAGTTTGTGATCTTTAGCATATATTGCTTCATGACCAATCAAAGTCTCACATTCTAACAGTGTTTCAGCTCAGTTCCATCAGAAAATGGCGAATTATGCCAAGAGAGGGGTTTACTATACTCAAATATCTTCCATCAAGTTGTGTACGCTTATTTTGGAGAGGTGTTAACTGTTATTGTTTGGATAATAGCCATAGGTGCACATGTATGCATACATACATTTTAATTATTTTGGCCTTTCGATCATTATATCCATCAAAATATAAATATATCTGTCTTCATCTTGTTCAAATATTCAGATGTGAGACATCTTGGGTTCTGATTAATTCCAAAAACCTTGATTTAACAAACGATAGTTGTTGGTGGCTGTGAATTAAATGAAAATCTCTAAAACTCTGATGAAGTTGTCGATAGAAGATGAATAATTCAGGAACGTGTCATCGGGTGAGGTCAGGTCAGGTATGGGAGCATATGCCAGAACAGCACGTCGCTGCGTCCACTTTCCGCCGGTATTCCAGGGGCCTCCGTCTGGCCATCCCCCAGGCAGATGCCAGGCCCATCCCCATCTCCTTGAGATGCCGGTCAACCTGCTGCAACCACGAGGCACGTGGTCAGCCCACTGGCCTCCTCCACTCACGAGACTCCCCCGCTGAGAGAATCTGGTGAGCAGGATCAGAGTCAGGAAAACGAGCCACATGTCCATACAGCCGCAACTGACGCTCACGGACTATGCAGGTAACAAATCTCATCCGAGTCTCTCTCAGCAACCACTCGTTGGACACAAAATCCGACCAGCGACAGCCAAGGATTCTCCGAAGAGACCTGGTACCAAAGGAATTAAGTGTCCGTCTCAGATCCTTGGTCAGAGTCCAAGTCTCGCATCCATAGAGCAAGACTGGAAGTACCAAGGACCTGAAGACTCGGACTTTCGTCCTCCCGCAGAGGTACCGGCAGCACCACACCCCATGATCCAGTGAATCCATGACTCCCCAGGCCCGACCCAGACGTCTATTGACCTCTGACTCACAGCCAGCAGAGACATGAATATCACTGCCAAGGTAAGTGAATCTCTCCACGACCTCAACATCCTCACCACAAACAGACACAGACAGGAGAGCAGCATCCAAGATGTCACCGAAAGCCTAGATCTTAGTTTTGACCCAAGAAACCCGTAATCCCAGCGGCTCCGACTCCTCATTCAGCACCTTGAGGGCCCTGAAAAGTCTAAAGTCTCCGCAAAGATGACTGCATCATCTGCAAAATCAAGGTCCGAGATCTTGACATTCCCAAACGATGCGCCGCAGCTTGATCTCTCTGACATCCTCCCTAAAATCCAGTCCATACAAGTGCTCAAAAGTGTGGGGGCCAATACACACCCCTGACGAACTCCAGTAACAACTGGAAATAAGTCAGAGATGGTACCACCACACTTCACAGCACTCTCAGTACCAGAGTAGAGTTCAGACATCAGATTGATCAGTTTTGGTGGCACCCCACGAAGACCAAGAATCCTCCAGAGGACATCCTGATTCACTGAATCGAATGCTTTACAGAGATCAACATAGGCTGCAAGCAGCCCCTGCCGAAACTCTCGTCTGCGTTCGGTGAGGACACGAAGAGCAAGGATACGGTCAATCGTTGACCTCTTTGGTGTAAAGCCTGACTGCTCTGGACACTGGTGCTCAAGCACATGGTGGTGAACCCTATCAAGAATTATCGGAGCAAAGACCTTGCCCGGCACTGAGAGCAGCGTCACCCCTCGGTAGTTGTTGCAGTCTTCGCGATCACCCTTCCCTTTCCAGAGAGGAACAACAAGGCCTCTCTTCCAATCAGTTGGGATGATGCCTGTGTTCCAGGCAGAGCACAAAACTGCATGCAACGACGCGAGTGCAGCATTTCCACCAGCCTTGAGAAGTTCAGCATGGATGCCACAGATCCCTGGAGCTTTGCCCCATTTCAACCGGTCCACCGCAGCCCGTGTTTCCACAAGCGAAGGTGGACCACAGTTGATTTGAGGGTCAGCAACAGGGATTGTAACACCCTTGACGTCAAACTCGACAGCTGGGGGATCAGCCTGGTATAACCGCTCAAAGTAACTGGCCCAGTGGGCCTTCACTCATGGAGAAGTGAAGCTGTTACTTACAAATCCTATTACATATGTGTAATGTGACCGAAACAACAAATCGGGTGAGGATGATCAAATAACTCACCAAGTACAGCATCAGAGTATCAGGAGGAACCCAAATCGACAAATATGGAGGGACCTGGATAAACACTAATTTATGTTGAAGTTCCAATTCCGGTCGTAGGTGTTCATAAAGAACGAAGTGCTCGAGGGGTTGGGGTTGGGAGGTAATTTCCTCCAAAACATGAGGGCAAATTTTTCAAAATATTAGGGCCAAAATGGTGTTTTCTTAGTATGGTTTTGCTTCTCGATGAATATGAATTTTGTTCGTCTAAAATTTGTTTGTCGAGTTTATTTTTCAGAAATTGCAAATTATTCTCTCCACATAATATTTATTGTGATCTACGGTCATGCATTTTAACAGTAAACCCTTTTGATGCATTTGTTAGACTGGAGGAATAAAGGGGGAAAAATATACAATTCTACAACTGTAATTATAAATATTATCTCGGGTGACAAAAAAAAATAATTACCTTTCCAAATTCAAAGCGTAATCAAAAAAAATAATGAAATGGGATACAACGACACATTTCTCAAAGTTTTATTGTCAAGATTTGTCTAATATCATAATCCGGATCCGAATTGACTAAAGGGGACTGCGATTGAATGACTCACGAATGTGTTCAACATCCTAACCACTCGTTATTGACCTGCCTGCATGCCCACTCCCTCTGCAGGATGCTACCAGTCTCCATAAACTTTTTGTGCCACTCACAAATCCTTTTTCTCGATGGTGTCTGCCTTCCAAAGGTCATCCTGAAGTTTCGGTGAACCTGTGTAGCTGATTTTGTCTTGATAAACCAGTCAACACACTGCGCTTTTTATTTTGGGGACACCAGATGCAGAAAATATGATGTCACGTATCACAGGAGACACCGTGAAAATAGAAGAGTGAATACCATGTCATGGAGGGCTGTCGCATATCAGTGAAAAGTCTAACTGAAGAACAATCCCTTCCTTTTTGAAATATGAAACAAATACTAAACAAGTGCATATGTTCCTTCAAAGCGTGCAAAAGTGTTATTTTCACGAGAATCATCCTTGTGCTACAGTTTTTTTAATTCCTGAGTCTCATACTACTGTATTTATAATCATTCCATATTATTTAATGGACCCACTTACATGTTTTTGTCCTTATTGCAGCACCAGTCAATGGACTTTGTTCCTTATGGATCTTCTGGTTTTAGTGACTATTGGGGTACTCGAGGTAAGGCGGCTTTCAGAAAACTTTTTACCCAGATATATTTTCTTGCAAGGTGTGTATATTGTTTTGCATTTGGTAGATTGTCAGCAAGAGGTTAATGTCGACTCACCAAGGGGACAAAACCCAGTGTGTAAACATTTTCATTCATTTGTTAAACTATTAGTGTCCCAATTCATTCAGTATGGCATGTGTACATGGCAATATAACAGGTCATGATTAATGTACCTTTAATGTGCATAGGGCTTTCATTTGTGTGTGTGAAAACGGCCACATTATTTTCTGAAAATAATCTTCTTGAGTACTCATCTGAAAGTCAATGTAAAAGCAAGTCATTGTAATTACTCCATGTTTTTTCTGAGACTGCAATGCCTGCAATGAAATTAAATGAAAAACAAGAACCCTTTGAATCCTGAATCAATATGGAGAGGACTTGCCCAAAGAGCAGAAATTTGGTTCTCGCACATATTTTCCCGAGAGTTCAACTGTATTTCACTTAGATTATCGTATATAGACTGAAACATTCTCGTCTCATATGTGAAAAAGGTTTACAAACGTTCGTTGTTTATTTGGAGAGCTAAGCAGCTGAGAAGCAGAAAAATTCTCCTCCATTATCGTTCTCGTTATCCTTGTTGGAGAAGCCAACAGTGAAATTGAGTTTATTTTAAAACCATAAAGTTGGAAGTAAATAGGTTTTGTATAATTGTTTCATTGAATTTCGAAGCAAAATTTTCAGTTTACTTGATAATGTTTCATTTTAATCCACAGTCAATTAAACTCGTTTTGCTAAGGCATGGGGGCCTATTTTGAGGATTGTAAGTGGGGAAAACCTGACTGATGTGGCACAGCCTGTGAACTGAGAATCCAGACCCAGCCAGCACACCGATGGCAGTTCAACGTTCGCATAGGTTGGAATTGTCACAAGAGGATTCCTGACTTTTATCTAATGTCAGTAAAAGCTGTCAATTTTCCAATGTCAGCCAGATGGCATTGTCCAAGTGTTGGCCATTGTCCCAGTTTAAAAACGATGGGATATTGGCCAACATTGGGCCAATGTTTGAACAATTGACAAAATTTTGTTGGGCCAACAGCGGTATTGGCCGAACGTCAATCTGACAACGGTGCTAGCTGGGGAGGAAGAGCAATGACTTGCTTCGTGATTAGAATTTTCCTTGAGGTCTGGGATGGTACTTTTTTCTAAAGGATCTAAGGCTCATGGAGGGGAAACATAAATCACACACATATGCGCACACACACACACACACACACACACACACACACACACACACACACACACACACACACACACACACACACGCACAAATACATGAGACAACACTGGACTTTACTTTCGAGTTTAGACAAACACATCCTCTGAGCCTGGGGGGCAATGAAGTAAAAATGTTCTCCCAATGGAAGCCAACCGAGATGGCTTTATGGCAAATCAACTACTTTATTGAATGTTTATTTTTCATTTACTTTATAAATGACTAAAACTTATTTGTAAGATGATTATAACTTGTTTTTCTGTCTTCTTCCCTTATTTCCTTCCTCCAGAGTTTAAGGTATGTATAGTTCATCTTTCTCGACACATAAATGGCCTTGAAAAAGCAACAGTATATTTAATGCATGCACTTTTCTTGCTTATTGCATATATTGCTGCTCACGGACATGTTCAAAACTCTATTCATGCACTGTACTTTCTTCACCATTTCATGTAACCCATACCTATCGTTTTTACATTTACTTACCCGATATTATCCATCTTCATTCCTGTTGTGGGGCTGGGTGCATACATCACATTTTTGTTCTTAGTATATGCATACAACTGACTCACATGCTGACCGCAAGGTGAAGGGGCTCTCTCTGCCTTGCATGAATGATATGAAGGTAGGCAGAGGGATTTCATTGAGGCTTGCATGAGTGCTCTTGATTGGCTTTTATGATTCATTGCATGTCTATCTTTAACTGATATAACACTGCTTTTGTTGGTCTGTGCTCTTTATAATCTGACATTCTTTAATATCTGAGATACCAAATAAAAATTGTCAGTATTTTATAGTTTTTACCCTGTACATGCAAATTGAAACGCAGGGTTAAGCAATTGGTTCGTGTCCATCCGACCGTCCATCTGTCTGTCTGTCTTATCAGTTTATCATGGTCAGTGTATAATCGAGGAACAACTTATTTAAATTGAATGTTACATTTCAAACATGAATCGGAACATGAATAGGAAGACAAGTTTGCCGTTTTAACATCCTTTGGCTTTGAACCGATTGCGCAAGCGCAGAGAAGAGTGAGATCATATTTTTATTGTCTGTCCACCTAACTGTCAAACAAAATTGGAAATCCTTCCAAACAGGAAACTTACTGTTTTTAAGGACACCACAAAGGACACAAACAACAAGTATGATTAACTGATGTAACATGTTAGAGAGGGTGATGTAATAGACACTCGGTAAACGGCGGTAAAATTCGAAATTAATTTATTTATACGCCTTTAAACCTCTTTAAACCTTCATTTAAATTAAATTATATGGTTGAACATTGTAGAACACAAACCGCCTTCATAATTCTTCCAAGAACCATGCTATATATTGATATATAGCATGAGACACCATGGCATGGGAGAGGGTGCAGTATCGAGGTGAAGAAAGAGGCTGCCAATATGGTGATGTACAATACCGATTGATGCTATGTTTGAGAGTTATCAATAAAGCCTCATTGAGGAGTATGAAGAAGGGAAGAATGTTAGGCATTGATTAAGTGTTTACAGAGATGACAATTGCAGCGGGAGAGGTTGGAGTCAGTTGGACAAAGAGGCTCTTGAATGTACGTATGATAAAGGGTTCAGTTCCGGAGGATTGGAGGACAGGGTTAATTCTGTCGATAATGGTTGGGGAAGGGCGATGTTCAAGATCCGGGGAAGTACGGGGGCATTATGCTGCGAAGTGACATGAAGGTGCTGAAGAGGATTCTGAATGGGAGGATAAGAATGTGGAGATGGAGATCGGAGAAGATCAGCAGGGGTTTAGAAGGGGTAGGGGGATGACGGATGGGATGTTCACACTGAGATAGCTGGTATAGAAGAGGTTGGAGGTGCAAGGTGAGATGGCATTGAGATTTGTGGACCTGGAGAAGGCCTATGGCACTGTCCCAAGAGAGATGGGTGTGAATGTGTGGAAGAGCATAGAGGGATTAATGGCAGACAGAAAGATATCAATAAAATTAAAAGGGAAGATTCTGATGTGATGTGTAACGGACTGGAAATGGGGACATTGACAGAGAGACAACAACAGAGGCTGCAGATTTGTGAGAACAACACGGTCAGAAGGATTGTGGGAGTGAAGAGGGTGGATAGAACTAGGATGGATGAACCATGGGAGAAGATTGGTGTGCAGATGAGCTTGATGGGGAGATTGGTGAAATGGAGGCTGAGGTTGGCTGGATACTTGGTGCATATGGGGGAAGAGAGAATGGCAAAGAAAGCAGATAGGTTGAGGGAGCAAGGTAGGTCGAAAAGAGGCAGACCACAGTCGAGATGGGAAAATTGTGTGAGGAGGGATATCATGAAGGGATGTCATGGTTGGAGAGTGGTGTGAGTTGGCTGAGGACATAGCGAAGTGGAGGAGTATCGTGGTCTAGGCAGGGCAGAAGCTTGGTGCCATTGGACCTCACCCCATGTAAAGGGAAGAGGAGAGGAGGAGAACAAAATCTCCTGAACCACGACTCGACGTCGTCTTATTACAGTGTATAAGAGTGATGTATGAGACTGCTTCAGTGGTGCTAAACTTGCGGTTTTTTTGTTTTTAATGATCTTAAAAAATCATTATTTTATTAAAATTGAAGTATATACCCACTCTGTGGGGTATCATGTTCGATGTACTCTCGAATTATAACAAGAGTCCGTTTGTACTATTCACAGACTTTGATTGCGAGATGAAAACGACTTACTTTAATCGATGAAAATGATTTTTTTTTAAATCAGTAATCACTTCTATCCTAATTAACACTCATTGTTCTTCAATGAGTACATTATTTTTGATAGGCAATTGTTATGGATCTCAGAGTTTGAAGATAAAAATAGAAATTGGATACAAAGTCGAGGATTGTGGAGGTGCTAGAACATAGAATGGATCAGGGCATAACAAAATGAAAGGAGTAGCATAAAGAGATCGGGGAAACACACGGACAGCAGGGTTGAGGGACAAAGTAGAGGGAGACTTGGACAAAATATGGACTTGGATGTGGGAAGAATGAGGGGGTATGGGAGAACACACAAGTTGGACAAGATGGATACAGAAGCAAACTCTCAGGATGGAAAAGCTGGAAATTTGGAAAGAGGTTGGCTTGGGGTGGGTTTATGGGGGTAGAAGAGATGGTTTTGGATCGGGGATGATCTGATATGGTGGTGAACAGCTGTCATGAAGATACCATTTATTGATAAATCATGTATTTTGTTTGATACAGAAATATCCTTATGAAGCTCTGATCATTACCAACCGGATTCGCAGCAAACTACCCAAGGATGTGGACAGGGCTAGGCTGGAGGTGAGTTCATAGTAAATCGTCCACAATATTCATAACCTGAAAACATTAACATTCACTGGTGTGTTCAACTCCAAACAGGTGTGTGTGAGTGTGTGTTTTTTTTTTTAAAGATATTTGTGTGAGAAGACTTTGAGAATGAAAATGCAACTTCATTTCTATTCTTATTGACAAAGGAGTCACTGCTGATTGCGTGCGTATATTATAGTAGTCGCTTTTTGGGGGACATTTTTATTCACCAGGATGGGAAGTTGTCAGTGATACAAAACTTTTTTTTGGTTTCAGAAATGTTAAATGTATTGTCCTCTTGCACAATAGTCTGCATGCAAGAAGCCATTTTAGATCACAAGTGAAGAATCGTCCTGATGTACGGGTTAATACCTGCAGAATTACGGACGGGTTAATTCCCCCAGAATTAAAGATTGGTTAATTCCCTGAGAATTACCGAATGGTAAATTCCCCCAGAATTAGTGCATTTTAGTGTGATGTGAAATGCCCAATCCCTCCGGGAGCGGCACTACACTATACATATTTACATCCTTACGATAATTCATGGACCGGTGTTTGTGTGTTCGTTTGTCATGCTGCTCCTCCTAAAGTTCTGGGCCAATTGCATCCAGACTTACCACATATGATCAGCATGACCCCTATTAATGTATAACGGTGTTTTTATCTTTGCCGGTGGTCTTCAGGAGTGGGTGTTGAGGTTGGGGGTGGGCATTGAATCCGTGGGGGTGAGGGAGTCGGGAACACAAATTCTCCATGTAAACATGTATCATGCAGCACCGCCTCCAGGTGGGGGAGATAAGCAGTACAAATGTTTTTGCTTCATGCACATAACGTGGGGGGTTTTTTTTTGGGGGGGGGAGGGTTTGCATATACACAGCTGTCAGTTGCCTATACACTGCCCAAATATAGGTATGCGTCAAAAGAACATGTTGCATATTTTTTACTACATTAGACCTTCCTGGGCACTCCCTGAGTACAACAACCAGTTTTCAACTCATTCCATCAGAAGTGCATACAAGTAAAACAAACACACAAACTGACACTTCTGGAATCATAGAATGATTTTTAAACACGTTTTTGTTATTTAAAAATCCCACACCATTGAAACAAAACATGTCAATGTCCTGATAATGGTAGAGCATAAAATGTACGAATATCGATTTGTTTCTTTGAAAAGCGAGTTGCTTCTGTGTGAAGCCTGTTCTTTGAGTTTTATGCAATTCCATACCCCGTGTGTCAATTGCCCCAAAATTTTCTGCACCACATTATTGTACCAAATGCTATGTCAAAGTCGCAATTAAAAAAATTGCAATTCTTAATGCAAATCGATGTTAAAACAAGAACATAACCGCTCTCGCCGATTGAGCGTCTTCTCAGCAGGGAGAAAGGGCGACCTTGGCTTACGCCTCAGCCTTTCCGCATCACATGTGAAGGTTAATTATTTGTTGGGAATCAAACCAAATGCGTTTCATATTATTATTTCGTATGAAGAAGGGAAATTAATATAAAAATGGTCCACAGTCGCCATGGTTGTGAGTAGTCGTCGCATGATCCTGTATGACCTCAAACAAGGAAATGAGGCCATTTAGCCCATCATTGCTGTGGTGCAATCGCAGGTTAATTTTTGCTGGAGCAATTTAAACATCAATCTTCTTGATGGTTTACAAAAGTCTAAATGACCCGATCTTGATCAGGTCACCCAATATATATGTATGTGTGTATATGCAGTATACATCTACACGAATAAAAGGCTGTGTGTGTGTGGTTGTGTGTCAGTGTGTGAGTCTCCTCCATAACTCCAAAACTATAAAACCTAGCAGCCTGAAACTTTGCATGCATACTTACAAAACTCCAAGGAAGTGCAAGAGTCAAAATTGGGTTTTTGGGTTCATTAAAACACCCCTTGTGAAGATAATTAACAGCGTTATTTAATTATATCTTTCATCAGGCGATCCTCAGGCACCTCGCTCTCTGGGTCTAAAGGCTTTTCCTGGGTAAACTCACTGGGGTCTGAAGCCGCCATGTTTTTTGGCCTGCTCAACCTTGGCTCGACTTGGAACAGGCCACAACGATTTCTTTGCGATAAAGTTTTTTTTTCACTTTCCTCACTCATATCGATTGCCTGTTCATCATAGCTACGAATCGCTGTATACATCGCTTTTATAAGTACTATAGTTTTCAAATTAGGAGCTTGGAGCAATTTCATGCATTATATGATACGATTTTCCACAATCTACTCTCACCTACTAATTAAAGTATATCATCGAAATATTATTTTGGTTTTGAGGATGGGATATCGTCCGGACGAAATGTGTTGAAATCTGTTGTCTGGGGAGATCTGGGGAGAGCACATCACACTCCACATGTTTTTGATATGTTGGGTGAATGGGTTTCCTCAAATTTCAGAATTGAAAAAGTGTTGCCTTCTATGAATCATTCATCCATCGGCTGTTCCTCTTGTATGAGTTTGTTAAATGCTCAAGTGTAGTGAGGGTGAAGAGCATGTCATTGCTTTAGCCAGACGTGGGGAATCCCATCCAGGCTTGGGCATTTGAAGTTTGACGCTTTTGCGAGATATTTTCTAATTTTCTCTTCATCAATAATTATCATTGGATGCATTTCCTGTTTGTGTTGTGATATAATATTATGATGTCACTTGCAACGAAAACTATCATTATATGGGCAACTGCCCAATCAAATGGGCAACTTGAATATATATATATATATATATATATATATATATATATATATATATATATATATATATATATATATATATATATATATATATATATATATATATATGAGCCTGGTGTTGGCGCAGTGGTTAGGGCAGTGGCTTAGGATCCAAAAGGTCCTGAGTTCAAGCCCCGTTGGGCCACTGAATTAATACACCAGGGGGTTGACTCAGCCTGTCATCCTTCTGAGGTCGGCGAAATGAGTACCAGTATACTGGGCCGGTGTATACCCCGGTTAAAATAGGTGTACCATATCCCTGTGTCGTAAGAGGCGACCAGGGTTGCGTCAGAAAGGGCATCCGGCGTAAAACATGTGCCAAATCCCTATGGGGATCATATGGATGATCCGCTGTGGCGACCCCGAACAGGAGCAGCCGAAATAAGAAGAAGAAGAGATATATATATATATATATATATATATATATATATATATATATATATATATATATATATACATATATACACATACATATATATTGTTGTAGATTTCCCACCTGTCGGCGTGCGAATGACTGTGTCTAACCAATAGCGGTCGCTTCGCCCACCGAACGGACAATCCAGTCGTGACTTTCTGGAACAACGCCGAAAACCAGTCACGGGTGGGTTTTTAATCCCACCACGGCCCAGTCCGTATTCTACCCGCACGAAATAGGGTCACTCGCCGAATATCGATATACCTAAGTACCTGCTCAGGTAACCTACCGAGGGACCATACCTCGGCGAAGGCCTGCTTGAACACGAACTGCTTAAGCGGTCCATTCCATTCTGGGATAACCGAGCGGGTATTGTTGCCAGACCTCGCCGGACCCGATTCTATTTTTTGGCTATTGAAAAACCAACTATATTCCGAGTTCAATATGGGGCAGTTCAATGAGGGAATGGACGCAACGAACAGGTTTACATTCACACAAGGACATTTATTATAATAAAGCACATATGCAATTATACAAGGCAAAACACATATGCAATTATACAAGCAACAAAAGCACGACAAAAGAACTACAACCGTCTACTTTTTATGTACAGTCACTTGCACTAAACAGCAGTTCCTACTTATTAGACGGGCCCACGCACACACACACACACCCAAGAAATGGTGGCAGAGGCCTTTAATAACGAGCTCCGGCTCGGAGGACAGGTGAGCTGAAACCCAGAGCCTATCTCGAACTTCTCCACCTTGTGTGGTCTTCAAGATGTTCGGACCCGGGCTCCAGCGAGAGCGAGCTGGATCCAATCGCCGAACCGCGATCCTTCCCGTCGATGCGTCGCTTCCCCGAGGAACCAACTCCCACGCTTCTCAATACGTGCTGGTGAGACGAGGCGCCGAACCTTCCCGTCGATGCGTCGCTTCCCCGAGGAACCACCTCCACGAAGAGGTCGATGAGTCGCACCAAGCCGGGAACCAAAATGGAGAACAAAGAGCTCCACGAACCAAGAAGAAGAAGAAGCCACCACTCGCAGCTTGAGCCGAGCGACCGGCTTAACTTCCTTCCAAGCAAAGTGGCTCGAAGCAAAAAGCTCTCCCGAGCCAGGCCTCACCGAAGCTCACTGAGCCAGCCGAAGCAAAAAGCTTCCGAAGGCCTCAACCCTAATGCAAGCCAAGCAGGACCCGACGGTCTGCTGAACGGCTACTCTCAACCCCCTTCTCCAACTCTGCCGCTGAACAAAAGAAAAAGATCTCCTCTTATCCTTCTCCGCCGCCCCCCTCCTCCACGCCCGGCATGACTAATGCCCTCGTGATCCATCCACCCCCGCTCAACCACGGGTGGGAGGGAGTTGTTGACATCATGAGTCACTGGACGGCAGGGTTCTTCCTCTTCGCAGAAGAGGGGGAGGGATGTCTCCATTGTTCGTTCCCTAACTATTAAATCGATCCGCAGCACATCTAATCGATTTCTGAACATTTAAACAATGGAAGGTGAGCTCTCTTGGGAACAAGCACTTATCGACATAGCTGATTAAAGGAACCTGTATGTTGTGTGCAATCAAATTCCAAATTCGTAACAACATATATCTATATATATATATATATATATATATATATATATATATATATATATATATATATATGTATATGTATATATATATATATATATGTATATATATATATATGTATATGTATATATATGTATATATATATATATATGTATATGTATGTATATGTATATATATATATATGTATATGTATATGTATATATATGTATATGTATATTTATATATATGTATATGTATATATGTAAATGTATATATATATATATATATATATGTATATGTATATATGTATATGTATATATATGTATATGTATATATATGTATATATATATATGTATATATATGTATATGTATATATGTATATATATGTATATATATGTATATGTATATATGTATATGTATATATATATATATATATATATATATATATATATATATATATATATATATATATATGTATATCTTCTTCTTCTTTTGGCTGCTCCCGTTCGGGGTCGCCACAGTGGATCATCCGTATGATCCACATAGTGATTTGGCACATGTTTTACGCCGGATGCCCTTCCTGACGCAACCCTGGTCACCTCTTACGACACAGGGATATATATATATATATATATATATATATATATATATATATATATATATATATATATATATATATATATATATATATGTGTATATATATATATATGTGTATATATATGTGTATATATATATATATATATGTATATATATTTATATATATATATATATATAAATATATATATATATATATATATATATATATATATATATATATATATATACTTCCGTTCAAAAGTTTTAGAACACCCCCATTTTCCCAGTTTTTACTGAAATTTCAGCAGTTCAAGTCCAGTGAACAACCAGAAATGGTACAAAGCTAAGCGGTAAACTGCCAGAGGGTAGAAAAAAAAAACGTTTAGTTTCCCAAAAACTGAAAAGTAATGTAGACTTCAGAGTTCTTAAAAAAGGCCCTTTTCCGTTTACAAGTAATGGGTTAGCAACTGCAGCTGTTCTGCAGCAATGGAAGTAAATTAAGCCTGAAAAATGATGCAAACAATTCGTGCAGGTGTCCCAACTTTTGTTACTTAGTTACAAACCTTCTGTTTAAAAGCAGTGTTGGAACAGACTGTGTTGCTTCACCCTCTGAAGCATTATTTGGACAATATTGCACTGCAGGAAGTAGTATATTACTATCATAATGGTGAGAAAAAGACAATTAACAAAGGAAGACAGACAGACCATAATAACCCTGAAAAGTGTAGGTCTTTCCTTTGGAGAAATTGCAAAGTAAGCCAAGGTGTCAGTGAGTACAGTTTCCTACACCATCAAAAGGCACTTGGAAACTCTGCGAGGAAGATGTCTGACAGACCCAAAGCCACAACACAATCGAAGATAAGTTTCTGGGAGTTAACAGCTTGCGTGATAGGCGGCTCACAGGACAGCAGCTTCAAGCACAGCTCAACACTGGTCGAAGTAAGTAAGTCTCAGTTTCAACTGTGAAGAGAAGACTTCGAGCTGGAGGTTTGACAGGTCGAGTGGCAGTAAGAATGCCATTGTTAAGATGGCAAAATAAGAAAAAGATGCCTGCCTGGGCCATGAAGCACTGTCAGTGGACTACTGAAAGCTGGAAGAACGTCTTATGGACCGATGAATCAAAAATTTGAAATCTTCGGTTCATCACGCAGGGTTTTTGTATGCCGTCGAGTAGGCGAAAGGATGGTTCCTCAGTGTGTGTCACCAACTAACACAGACTAACCAATTTTGACACCGACTAACCCTAACAAATTTTATTATCGCTGAAATAAGCTCCCATACTTGTATGAATTGTTGCCATGGACAAAAACCACTGTCATTGATATCATAGATAGACAAAGTATGGTGTACAAGAGCACTCAGTTACAATGAGATGCAAGCTACCTTAATTACGTTTCACTTGCAAATACAGGTAGATACTGTATCTTAACCCACAGACTGAAAAACAAAAGGTATAAATCACTCAGAGTTGGTAAGCAGTTCTGAATTCACAACCTAATTTTCTAATGTACCATGAGAATTTTCTTGTCTTGTATTTGTTCATACAAATCACTTGCATCATTAGTCTGTAATCCTCGATCCTGTAAGTAATCATTATTCTGAATTTCTGCAAATTACTATATTATTATTCTAAAATACTTCATTTATTGCAAGTATTGCATATATTCTATTATTTATAGAAACTGTTTGATTGATGACGTAAGATTTTTTTTTTAAATAGTAATCAATTTGATGCAATATGTAACTAACTGGCTTCCTTGTTTTTCTTACAATGCAACTTTCAGCGGCATCTATCCCCGGAGGAGTTTTACCAAGTCTTCGGAATGAGTATACAGGAGTTTGATCGATTGGCACTTTGGAAGAGGAATGACCTGAAGAAAAGGGCTCGTCTGTTTTAGTTTCGGAAGAAATATTGACCTCTCTTCAGGAGAGAAGCATTTTTAGCAACGTCATCCCTGAGTAAATGAAGGAAAAGTAGAGGGAAAAGCCAGATACAAACCAATGTGAAAAATAAATAAATAAACAAAACATCCCACTAAGTGAAGATAACGGCAACCAGATAGGAGGCAAGTAGCATAAAGTTAGTACAAAAGAGCTTTAACTGGTTCAATGAATGTTGCATGAATGAAATGGTAGAACATTATAAGTTAGTGTAAAACAAAAGGAAATAAAGGAACAGGAAGTGACCTGGTTTGTTCGACAGATTATAGTTAGGGAGTCTGAGGTTAACTTCTACATTAGTATAGAGTTTAAAATATATTTAAAACACACATACTCATAACTACAAGTGTCTGAAAGCTCTCATGATAATTTGAGTATGTACAAAGAGAAGACATTTGGCGCAGTTTCAAATTATTCCCGCAGAATTACTCGTACTTTGTTTGCCCAAACGTTACAATGCGGTATTGCAATTGTTTTTGGGGTTTTTTTTCTCCTTTTGGATTAACCCCCACATTTAACATCGTGGGACACCAACTGATGTGGACCCTTTGAAGCGCTTACCACGGACTTTTGAGATTCACGGTGCCATTTTTTTCTTTTTATTTCATTTTACCTGATAAAATGACGTCGGTTTCAAAGTAAAAGCAAGAGAAACGCATGTCCTTTGTAGCTTCAAAATTCACAATGCTCCAACCATTTTCTTTCTCTGCTGGATGCCTCCACATTGTGCCGCAACACTCTGCCTGTAGAAAAGCTCCAAAAGTAGTGAGCTAATAAACGTGTATGCTTCAACCAGTCTTAAAAAAGTGGGTTCTTTTATCTGAACGTTGTCTGATTTGGTGTGAGCTCAAGTGACAATGTCAACCAAGCTTCAGTAACGTTTTGTGAAACTGCTTGCCTTTAAGCAAATGTGTTTTACTGAGTTTTGCTTTTTTTGTTTGTTTTGATTATTTTCTTTGTTACCTGGTGTATATTTGCACACATACGAGCAAAGCTTTTTAAATGTACATGCTTCACAACTTGCAATGCAAAACTTGTGCTTATGTGTCATGTGAGAAGGAGAAAAACAAATAAATGAAAAGATGGTTTTGGTGCTTTGGTAAGAATAAATGCGTGTTACATTGAAATGCAAAGATGAATCATGAAATGCCATTATGGTTTTTATCAGATTTACTTCGAACATATTCGCCATATTCACTTTGTCTTTGAACATATTCGCCATATTCATTTTGAAGAACCTGTTTTGCTAACACATTAATACTTATCTGTACATTTGTCATTTAAATTTATTTTGTTTCAGTTCCTCCAACACTAAGACTTCTTTGCAAAATCTTCATGGTTATTTGACCTCCGAACTATAATTTGATCGAGTTAAGGGACAGAATGTGCTGAATGTAAATGTCACGCCATCCGCTTTAGGTTTAAATCGGAACTGCTGAAATGCCTAGTTATCTTCACTTTGTAAAGTGTTATTTAATTTATGGGCAATAGGGGAGAAAAATCAATTTGGTGCACACTGTTGTGTTGTTTGAAAACATCTTTTTATTAACTATAGTATATATATATATATATATATATATATATATATATATATATATATATATATATATATATATATATATATATATATATATATATATATATATATGATTATAGTGCAACACCTATAATCTGCAGGTAGTTGAGAAAGATCGTATGCACATTTTCAGCTTTGTGCATGGAATACACTGCTTATATGGAAACATCATTTTAATTTTAAATTGTTGATGTTTTCAGTTTGACAGTGGAATTTTTATTTTTATTTTAGTCTGGCAGCAAAAAGTACAATCTATTCATGCAATAAATCGTTTCAGGCCTGCATAAAAACATCACTCACATCATAAAGCAACTGTTTACTTTTAGGCCTTCATTATATTTTCCTTTTCTGGAGAAGAAAATAAATTTTGCCAAACAATGTTTGAGAGGATACATGACTGGAATGAAAATTCATTGAAATGAAAAAAAAAAATGAAAAAAAAAGATGAAAAAACTCATGCTCATCGTCAAATTGATTAACATTCATTAATGGGTTCCAGTTACATCTACGGAAAGGCAGATTGTTGTCGTTGCACTGAAATGTGGGTGAATTAAATATTTTATCTCTGAAGGATCAAGGTCGTTCATGGGATGCAGATTGAGGTTTCTAATCATGGAATTTTCATTATTTCCTGTTTCTATGAAAAGTGAAAGCACTAGACCCCACTGCTTATTGTTTCTTCTATTTTATTCACGACTTTTTTTTCCTCTGCAAAACTGGTGTAGTTGAGCATTGTTGTGAGCCTGGTCCTTGTGGTTTTAAATGTCATTTCATGCACCAATAAGTTATTTTGTTTTTCAGGAAAGCATTTTTAGCACACAAATCATAATTTGCAATTTTGTTTCACCTGCAAGTTGGAGAATTCACAAAGAACACATTTTTCGGTATTAATTATGCTTATCACGAGTTAAAATATCATTTGCACAGTGCATTAATTATTACGTTTCCTCCGGGACTAAAGTGAAAATAAACTCTTCTTGCAGTCACTTACCCAGAAGTTAATCCAACATTACGTTATTTTTCAAAATTGACAATACGTAGTTCATGCTTACATATTTACAAATTTTATATGAATAAATGTACATACCATTTAATTTAAATTTATTAATTAAAGTCCAGTGTTAAACAGATCCACCATTATTAATGCTGCTTCACTTGCAGTCGGTCATTTTTCCGAGTGGTGCACAGAATGCAATGAGAAACTCAGAAGAAGGAGAGCGAATCTGGAACATCTCGATGTATAATTGCATTCTTTACTTGTATTTTCACTGTCCTTTGTCTGCATTTTCCCTAGTTTTCTGGTTGAATGTCATGTAGATGATCCTGCAGCAAAAATAAAGTTTCTAAAATGTTCCTGCTGAGTGATCATATTTTCTCGTGTTTCATCCATAGTTTATGTTTTATTTTCTCTCTGTAGTCTGCTGCGCCATGTACTAACCATGATGTATGTGTACAAGCAAGACCCAAGTCTACATTCTGGCTTTAATTTTTTAATGTTCAAAATCTAGGTTCATGGAAGAGTAAGGGGACATAGGGTGAGGTGACATAGATAACTGGAAGGGCATTCGGTAGAGCGCATACCTCTCTCACGCAATGCCTGATCCACTCGAACATTTTGGGTCCAATAAATTTTTGAAATATCATGCTATATATCATTTTTGGCCCAATTTCTCAATGGTGAAGAATAACTTAAAAAATTTAATAATTCTCGTATCTGGATCTGGATTCGGATCTTCACCAAAATCGAATTAATTCGTCCTTGTCACACACACAATCTGTACACCAAGTTTTGTCCAAATCTGTCTGCAATGTTTTGAGATATCATACTATATATCGTTTTTGGCACTATCTCTCAATGGTGAAGAATCACTGAAAAAAAAAAAATTCTCATCTCCAGATCCGGATTCGGATCTTCACTAAAAATGAACCATTTCTTCCTCCTCAAACATCCAAAGTATCCACCAAGTTTCATCTGAATCCATCGACAACTTTTTGAGATATCATGCTACATATCGTTTTCAGCCCAATCAATGGTGAAGAATCACTTCAAAAACTTTTTGAGATATCAGGCTACATATCGTTTTCGGCCCAATCAATGGTGAAGAATCACTTTAAAAAATTACAAGTCTGGAGACAGCGATGGTTCATGAGCAATGTACATTGTACACGGTTCGCCTTTTTATTTTTTGACCTTCGAGGGGACGCCACGGGCAAACTGGTGAGAATCGGGAAAAACATAAATGATGAAAATTGTAGTACTCGAAGAGCACTACTTGCATACCAACTTTCATTCGAAATGGTTGAAAACCCAAGGAGCTCGATGCCCAATTTATTATCTTGCCAAAACAAAGTTTTTGCAAGATATGTTAGTCAGCTTGTATGTTTTTTTTTTGTTTTTTTGTTTGACTGCAATCACGTATAAAAAATTCTGCAGAGCACAGTTATCATTGGAAATTTTTGTAACTTCGCATATCAGAGGCCTATAGAGGTCCCTTTCAGCGCATAAAATTTTGAAGGTCAAGGTCACTTTGTCGCAAATCAGGGGAGTCGACGAAACCCTTATTTTTTGAGTAATTTTGATTGGATCGTCTTCAAACTTCATGGGAATATAGTTCATGGTCTGGCGCTCAGCTGATTAATTTTTGGTGGCGATTGGCCTTGACCTTCATGGTTTGCACCTAAGGTCAAACATATTTGACCCCAAGGTGAAATTTTCAAGTTTTAGGAACCATATCGTGTAGTACCTCAAATTGAACACCTCGATGAGTGCTTTCTGGAGATGTCAAGCTTGAGACATTATGACGTCATTTGGTGACGTTATGAGGCAAACACATATTTTTCATGGTTACTCTGTAGAACGATTCTCATCGGAATCTCTCGTAGGCAGATATTCCTCAAGGAGTCGCTCCTGCTGGATTGCAGCTCTGTTCACCTCAGTGTGACCTTAAAGAAGTCACACGTGGTCACCTTTTGGCAAGATACGGGTCACCCTGCGGGTGACATTGGTTTATTGCTTTTTTGACATTTTCTAAGTTTGTGACCTTGACCTTGGGATGAAAATGAAAAATCAAGCTCTGTGGGGCTATGCAGGTGCCATTGGGCTAACCAAATACCGAAACCCTGCCAGATTCGCCAAACTCCCTCGGAGAAGATGTAACTTGAAACCGGCTACCCCCTAAAAACACATGTTTTTTTGGGTGTGGCTCCACCCATAATGGGTGCAGCAAGCCCATTCTCCGGAAAACACAACTAGATCATGATACAAACCTCACACCCAAATTTTATCAAGATCGGATCAAAACCCACGGAGCTATGCTCGGGACAGATACACACCGATAACGAATATAGTGGTTACTTACTGACTCGTGAACCAATAGTATCTGGATCTTCATCAAAATCTAAATCAAATCAGTTCGTCCTTGTCACATACCCAACCTGCCCACCAAAAATCATCCGAATCCATCCATAACTTTTTGAGATATCCTGCAGACAAACAGACAAACAGGGGTGAAAACATAACCTCCTTCCACTTTCGGTAGCAGAGGTAAAAAGGCAACATACTGACAGTGGGGCAGTTTGGCAACAGGTGGTCACAATAAGCAAGGGAATGAACAAACAGAACGAGAGAAAGGAGGGGAGGAAACACAGTAACATGTAAGAAGATGGTCAGGTTGGTTGTGTTAATTGGAATAAAACAAATCATGGGTAGAGATGGAGATTACCAGGTGAGGTGGTGGTTCACCACCACTTTGAAAGCCTGGAGGGAATAGTAAATGCCTATAGAACACACTTCCACAAACAGGAGAAAAGAGGAACAAAAAAGTGTTGGTGTACAGTAATCCTATATTTTGAGAGTTTAATAAATAGGAGGGCAACTGGAAGAAAACATGTACTCAATAGATACTGGGGATGGTTGGAGGGCTGATTCTGAGAGAACAGAGGGAGCAAGACGACAGTAGAGATGGGGAAAAAGCAGTCACCAACTTGTCTGTGATTTGAGAGGAACAGGCCTTGTGCACCTGCCTCATAAAATGAGATACCAGCAATGTTGAGATCTTCAGATTGCACAGAATCCAGGAGAGACCAACATGGTGTTGGAACACCACTGAGAGAGGAGAGCAGTGCTCCTTTGAGCAATTGGCAAAGGTCTTATAGGCTGAGAGCAGTTTGGGTTTTTCAAGCAATGGCTTTGAATGATGCAGGATGCTGACCAAGTCTGTGGCTAGCTTTGAAAGCTATCTTTGACATATAGTCAGCCCAAAAAAGGTTGTGGCTAATAAATAAGCTTTGACACTCAGGAGATTGAACCTCTTCCAGTAGCTGATGGATATGTGGAGGCCTTTGATGACCCTTCTGGAATGACATGGTGATACTGTGCAATATGCAAAGGTAGAAAGGCATGTTATCCAGCTGACAGGCAGACAGCAGTTATATTATTCTGCTGATCTGGAATTGATTACATGCTGATTTAATAAATGAGTCATCTTCAAAGAAGAAGAGAGGGTTTGCAGACTATTGGAGAGAACATTTACTTTTGGAGGAGCAAGTTGTGACCGAAGACACTGTCATGAGGCACTCCAGTCTCCACTGGGAGAGGAGAAGAAAGTATGCTGTTGATAGCGATGTGTTGACCACGTTATTGGATGAAGTCAGAAAGCCAGGTATGAAGGCAACCTTGTATTCCATGCATCGCGAGATTTGCAAGCAGAGTCGGGAGACTTGATCTGTTTTTCAGATGTATGACCAGGGAGACTGTTATTATCTGTTGTTTGATATTTAGGGCCTTTGATCATTGTTAGGGGAGAAGCAGAAGCACTTCAAAGTTGAGTGACTGAGACAGAAACCCAACTGATTGTGAGAGATCAGGCTGTTTGGAAAGAGGACAAGTTAATATCTGCATCAATTATGGATTCAATTGCTTTACTTATAATTGGAAGGCACCTAAATGGCTTGGCCAAGAGCACCCCTCTTGCAAATGGAAGTGCTGATAGCTATATTCCAAGCAGACAGAAGGTGACCAAAAGTGAAGGACAGATTGAAGAGAGAAGACAGAGGAGAGAAACAAGAGCAGCAGAGCAGGATTTTCAGAATATGGGCACTGATGCCATCTGGTCTCATCACCAGAACTGGACATGCAGGGTTGAGGCTGGTAGGCATTGTATTTACTGTACTTTATTTGCTGAATAGACTCATAAGCTGATAGGAATTGCATATGAGGCAGTTTGGGGAGGATATGAAGAATAGGTTGCGAACATAATATTTCAAGGTATGGGCGTCGATTGGTGGGGGACGGGGGGGGACATGTCCCCCCCCCCACTTTTTATCAAGGGGGGGGAGACAACATATCGATTGTCCCCACCCCCCCCCCCCACTTTTTTCATTGAATGTAAGTTACGTAAGACAAAACGAGCTGCTCTAATACAACCAGGCCGAGATGCTCCTCAAATACAAGAATAAATTTTTAAATCTGTATTAAAGTTTTATTGGTCTATTATAGTTCTAGTAAAGATGATAGGTTAACAATTCAACATTGAGAATCCGTGCTTCCCAAGCCATGGTCTCCAAGCGGCCAAGCGGCCATAGCTACGTCGCTTTTTGATCCTTCGATGTCGGCTCTTCCTATCATTGCGAAGCAGAATTCGCCAAGCGTTGGATTGTTCACCCACTAACAGAGAACGTGACCTGGACATTTTGAGGTATGTTCGGACGTTTTCGGACTTTGTATCGTCATTTTATGAGTGTTTAAATAAATCGCGTCTTCATGGCCCGGAGCGCCACGCCTCGGATAGTGTTAGGCCGCAACGACTCGGGGCCCTTTTAGCGACCAAAATAGTTTATTTCACCTTTCTAACTTATATCGCCGGATGCCTGATGTTATTACCTGCACGATGATGTGTGTGTTTAATTTTTGTGACTTTGCACCGTCGAGTTGTAAGCCAATAAAAGATTTCGCGGCCTGGTATGCTGATTGAGATGGTGGATCTTGTGCAGCATGACGCAGTTTCACTCTACCGGCTCGCATGAACGAACGGAAAGATATTTTGTTATTCTGTTTTCATATTTCGCAGTCGACAACAGTGGCCGAAATCCCAACGTTGAAAACCGGGTGAAAATCGAAGGAAAGTGGGTATTTTGGCGACTAAATTAGCTTTGAATACTTGGGAAACATAAAATAAAATGCGCTGATTCACTCGCTTTTGCGGCGGTTAATGTAAATAATTTTTTCATCGGTACTTGGACTTAAAGTTATATATAACTTATAGTTATAGGTACTTGGACTTGGACATCGGTATTGACCTACAAAACGAGAGGTATCAATCGGTCATCGGACTTATGAGGATTAAATTATACATTTTAAAAGGTAGCTGTTGAAAAATATGCAAAATTCACTGAAGCGGTTCGGACAAACGAACGGAAAATTATTTTTGAATTCTGTTCTCGGATTACACAGTATCTATAGGGTAGTAATGAGATTACCTCGAAAATCCGATTAAAAAGGCTTGGGCTTAGTAGCTTAGCCACGACTTGCAATTTTTACGAGGAAAAATAACGTTCCGGAAGAAATTTCTCTTCCGCCATCATCCGAATAATTTTCCGTTTGCACGAGGACAAAGACGAAGGAGAGACCGACAGAATAAGGTGTCTCATTAAACTGTGTGATTGAGAATGATTAAATTAGAGATTTTAAATGCAGCGTTGAAAATAAAATAAAGAGGATTGTCAGCTTCTTGTTCACCATGTCGACCCCACAACGGTTCTGGACCCCTTCAACGACCAAAATGGTTTATAACTTATATCGCACTATACTTAAACAAAACGTACGGGCATGCACTATATATACTTAAACAAAACGTACGGGCACGCACAATAATTAAACAAATCGTACGGGCGCGCACTATATATAGTTAAACAAAACGTACGGTACGCACTATATATACTTAAACAAAACGTACGGGCACGCACTATAATTAAACAAATCGTACGGGCATGCAATATATATACTTAAACAAAACGTTCAGGCACGCACTTAACTAAAACAAAACGTACGGGCACGCACAATAATTAAACAAAACGTACGGGCACGCACTATATATACTTAAACAAAACGTACGGGCACGCACTATATATACTTAAACAAAACGTACGGGCACGCACTATATATACTTAAACAAAACGTACGGGCACGCACTATAATTAAACAAATCGTACGGGCACGCACTATATCTACTTAAACAAAACGTACGGGTACGCACTATATATACTTAAACAAAATGTACGGGCACGCACTATACTTAAACAAAACGTACGGGCACGCACTATATATACTTAAACAAAACGTACGGGCACGCACTATATATACTTAAAACGTACGGGTACGCACTATATATACTTAAACAAAACGTACAGGCACGCACTATACTTAAACAAAACGTACGGGCACGCACTATAATTAAACAAATCGTACGGGCACGCACTATACTTAAACAAATCGTACGGGCACGCACTATATATACTTAAACAAATCGTACGGGCACGCACTATATATACTTAAACAAAACGTACGGGCACGCACTATATATACTTAAACAAAACGTACGGGTACACACTATATATACTTAAACAAAACGTACAGGCACGCACTATACTTAAACAAAACGTACGGGCACGCACTATATATACTTAAACAAAGGCACGCGGTTTCAAAGTTGTGTTTTTTTTGTTTTTTTTTTGCATGTACGGGCACACACTAGTGGAAATGATGAACGTATTTACAAATATACAAACTATGTACAATAATTGGAAAGAAGAGAGTGCACGTCCGGACGGCAACAGATCTTAATCCCTCGTCTCGTGGTTTGTGAGAGGTAAAGAATTACATAAATGTTCACATTCCAGCCGATTTTAGCTCATTCCTATAGTGAACCCTTTTGATGGCATGCAAATCAAGAATACAATCTTTAACGATGACGCTAACTATGAACCAATAATATCATAATCATCTCACTCAACTTTAGCTCATTGGTTAATTAAATAAAATGATGAATATTAATAATCCCAGGTAATAAAATGCCAGGGTATCTGACCCTAACCAAAAGTAATAAAAGTAATAAGTGCGTATCCAGGAACTAAGCGAGTAATGGAATGTTAAGTTGGGAGCTCAGATGCTAAATTAAGAACTGAACTCGTATTAGCGCTCTTTTAGTAATACATGTGCTACGCAAAGCTTATCACATGTCAACATTGTGCCTGGAGGTATAGTGACCTAGCCAAAAGTATGTTTACCTTAAAAATGCCCTGTTACGCAAAAATAACCCTTATAATTCACATGTCAAAATTTATTAAACTGAAATGTAATTCCCTTCTCGTTTCATAGAGGATATGGATATCAGAAAGTTTTTTCGCAACAGCATCAAGTAGCACATCCCCCGACCACTCTCCTAGAGCAATCAAGTTCCCAGAAAGAGGTGCACGATTCAAAGGAGAAGATAGCAGAAAAGGGTGCATGTGCGAGTACTTGGCCTAATTTCCCAGATCAGCCTTTTCAACCTCATGATGTCAGTTGTATCCCAGTCGAAATACTGCCAAACCAAAGTTCAAGTTTCAACAACAGTGGTTCAAAGATTTTCTGTGGCTTCATTTTGATCAGAGCATCGGCGGTGTACTCCGTCACACCTGTACGGACGCTTCTCGTGAAAAACTTACCGAACTTGCCCGCTGTGCAGAAGACTCATTTGTTTCAAAGGGCTTTCGGAACTGGAAAAAGGCTACAGAAAAATTCAGACCACACGGACGATCAAACGTACATAGGCTTGCCTCTGAAAATCTGAAGTGTCACAGAAGTCAACCTGGTGTCCATGTGCAGCTGAGCAGCAAACTGCTAGAAGAGCAAAGATCTGCACGGTCAGCACTTCTGAAGATTATCACCTCACTGCAATATTTAGCCCAACAAGGTTTTGCAATTCGTGGTAAGGATGCCTCTGAAGGGAATTTCAAAATGCTCTTACAGTTGCGGGCCGAGAATGATGTAAACCTCAAGACGTGGCTGTCAAGGAAGATGACGTTCACAAGTGGAGAAATTGAGAACGGAATTCTACAGTTGATGAGTCATGCCATCCTCAGAAATATCTGCAGTAACGTGAATGAAATGTCCACTCAGTTCGGACTCGTAACTGATGGAACGCAAGATATTCAGGGTAATGAGCAGGAGTCGGTGTGTGTGCGCTATGTGACGGATTCCTTTGCTGTTCAAGAAGATCTCATCGGCCTCTACCAAGTATCGTCAACAACAGGAGTATCACTTTGTAAGATGCTTCAGGATGTCCTAATTCGGTGTCGACTCCCTATTGAACACCTTAGAGTGCAGACTTACGATGGGGCAAGCAACATGTCCGGAAAGTACAAGGGCTGTCAAGCACAGCTAAAAAAAACTCCAACCACTGGCCAATTATGTTCACTGTGGAGCTCATGTCACCCAACTCATTACATCCAAAGCCCTACAAACTGCACCGTTCATAAGAGATGCCCTTGATTATGTCCAGGTAATCAGCAACATCTACAACAACTCTGGAAAATTCAAGCATCTGTACTTGAATATCCACGCTGACGATGCTGACACTCCTTGCCCCACACACCTGAGGCCAATTTGCCCGACGCGTTGGTTAACTCGTTCTCCTGCCGTGAAATCGATATTGGCTAACTATGAAGCGGTACTGGATGCCCTTCAACAAGCAAGTGATGACTTTGGTACGAACACGGCATCGCGAGCCAACGGTATTCGACGCTGCCTTTCATCAGGAAAGTGTGTTCTCGGTCTGTTTGCCTCTGTTGAATTTTTAAAAGTCATCAACAGCGCATCTGAGAACTTGAACGAGTACTTCACATCAACCGACCTCATGGCGTATAGGGACTTGGGTGAAATGCTCCTGTCTGGGTCATTCAAACCACAAATAGTCCGCAAATATCCCGAACTGTCGGATTCCCTAGAGGAAGAACTTGGCTTCTTTCGTAACCAGTTCATTGGTTCATCTGTTGAGGATTACCATACGATATTTGTAGACATGGTGCCGGAAGTCCGTCGAATGTTCCCACAGGTAGAACGTTTGCTTCGGCTTCTATTGGTTTCCCCAGCAAGTTCATGCGAAGCTGAACGGTCATTCAGCGCACTCAGACATATGAAGACTTGGTTACGTTCCACAATGACCCAACAACGCCTCAACCATCTCATGATCTGTCATGTTCACCAAGATCGTCTGACTGCACTTGACCCCCAAGACATTGCTGCAAAGTTTTTAACTTGATCGGCAGACAAGAGGGTTCATATTTTTGACAAGTTTTAAGGAAAGTTGACCGTACTCGTGTAATATCAATTTGTATGTCAGTCTAGTTTTCAGTTTATGTTGAGTGAATCAGTTCAAGGGTCGTGAGAAGGAGGCTTGATAAACAAATCTTTATATATATATATATATATATATATATATATATATATATATATATATATATATATATATATATATATATATATATATATATATATATATATATATATATATATATATGCATTTCTTTGATGACACTTGAAACTTTGAAATGTGTATGATTCATGTTTAATTTTGCTCCATCTGCTTACATTTGATAGAGATGGTCAGATTAATTTAAGGGATTTGTGTGATCAGAAGGCAGCATGTCAACGAGCGTATAAAATCAAGAATTTGCAAGGGTAGAGTTGCTATGTCCACGCCGGCACGAAGTGGGCTTCGTGATCTGGACATGCAATGTCCCCCACTTTTCAAAAGCAATCGATGCCCATGTTTCAAGGTAAACCCTGAGTTGAGACATTGTTTCAAGAATAAACTGTGGTGAGGTTGTTTATGATGAGGGAAGGAGGGGGGAGCATACACCAGTTATCAACTGGATAAGATGTGGCCAAGGCTTTCAGGAAGGAGATTGGTTGGAGTGTTCAGCCTTGAAGTTATCAACGAGATATTTTTTGGGCATGCCTCAGGATAGACAGACACTGATTTCAAGCCTTAAGGGGTGACAAGAACTTGCCCTCATTTGGGTTAGCCTTCCATATTGAGAAAGCAAGATGGTTGACTGCAACAGTCTCACTTCAGGATTCAATGAACCATGGTCAAGAGGATGGATAGGACAGCTGTAGATGGGAGGGGAGAATCTGGTGCATGAGAGAGAGTGTTGGCTCTTGTAAAAGTATTCTCATGGTGAATCATTATTGGATGCAGTGGCTATGGAAGCCCAATCATTTTGTGGGAAGGAACGGTATACTGCAGTCCCTGTCAGTTGGATCTGGAGTCCCATCGACATCACTCTCTAACAATAGCCAGACATGTCTGAGTTTGACAAGGATATGTTCACATGAGCCAAGAGGAACAGGAGAAGTTCGTTGGAATATTCTCCATTACCATGTCCTGAAGGGAGGATGCACCGTTACCAGAAATGGTGGTTGGAAAACTCATAAATTGGGTCAGACCCATGGAATCGCAACTGGTTTTCGCAGCAATATTGCTGATTATATCTTTGGTATCCAAAGGGATGGTCATAACCTTCTCAGCTGAGGCTTCCACTCAGAATTTGCACAGTGAAAGTGATCAAGTTGCTTCCAGCTCATGCTTCATTGGTTGGGTTCAGGATCTAAATGGTGAACCCATGTTGCATCCCTCTGTATCTCTTTCCAGCATTGATTCGGACATTTGTCACTTTTGCTTTTTCTGATGCTTTGTTTGCATTTTGTGTACTCATCTTAATGACAACATTTTTTTCAGACCCAAACATTTGCTTCAGGATATTTTTGACAATAGCAACTGAAATGTGCAATATATCATCAATATTGAAAAGAACCAACCAACCTCTGGTCTTTTCAAAATTTTAGCATCATTATCATTACATCATGTGATTGTGGGGATATCTCTTTCACCTATTATTTTCCTGTTTTAAACTCATTGGTCCAACCCTTTTGCTGTTCTACAGCAGCATCCCAAAGCCAAAGGATTTCATTACCAAATTAGTATGTACTGGACGACCCGTGAACCCGTTGTGACAGCGGTTGATCAAAAAAAACATTAAAAAAAAGACATCTCCAGCTAACTATACCGCTGAGGTTGTTTGCATTGATCAAATAATCACAAAAGAGTACTTCACTGAATCGGGAAATGTTTTTTTAATAATTTTTTTAATTGCCCGATTTGAACAAAACTTGATATTTTGCGTCAATGTGAAAAAAAAACGGAGAAAAGAAAGTCGAAGAAATTATTGTGCTTAATTTTCTAAACACAATTTTATTAATTAATTAAAAAATAAGAACAGAGTTCAATTTGTTCGACCACTTTATTAGCGTGGAACGACAATAATCAAACAACTATTGAACAGGTTGAAACGCCCACATCCCTGGCTCCGGCTCAGGCTGCGCATGCGCACTGGCACAGGGGACCGTCGATATGAAGAAGTACCCTAAAGTACAATGTTCTGTAATTAACACGGAAATATTAGGTCAAAATGGCGATGTTTATTTTATGCTTAAAAATAAATCGTTCTTGTGGTGTAGCCTGCGGGCATGCAGGGCGGGGCATGATGATGATGCATGATGGGCATGATGATGGGAGGAGGGGTCAGCGTGGTCATCGGGTCTGCAAGGGATATAAGGTGTGCGCGCCGCCTGAGGCGTTGTAGTAATGCGGGAGTCGCCCGGCTCGTGAGTGTGCGGAGTACGTAATAAAGGAGAACCGCGGGCAAAGTACGCCCGCGCTCGCGCTTGTGCAACACAGCCCGGCTCGACTGTTCCCCCGCTCGTGTCTGCCTGCTAAGCATCTTCTATTCGGTACATCACAGTTGGCTGACGAGGATCTTCGGATCGGCGTGTGCAGGGCGGCAAGTAACCCGTGCGGTTCCAGGCTACGGAGCCAAGGGTCTCGCCAGCACGAGCATGGCAGAAGGTCGGGGCATGGCGCACGGACGCATACCCGTGTTCGGGGGAGATGAATTCGAGTTGTTTTCTGAACAGTTGGGTTGCTACTTTCGCGCGAATGATGTAGATGATGAAGAGAAACGCAAGGCGATCTTGCTCGCCTCACTATCAACGGAGCACTACCGGCTGCTGAGTGATTTGGTGGCTCCAAATAAGTCCAGTGATGAAGGGCTATCGTTTCAGGACATCGTGGCGAAAATGAAGACCCACTTGGCGCCAGAGAAGTCGTTACATCTCGCGCGGTTCCAGTTCGATCACCTCGCTAAGGGTGGCGAGGAGCGTGTTGCAGACTTCGTAGCACGGGTGAAGCATTTGGCTGTGCCGTGCAAGTTCACGACAGAGGAGCGTCCGGCACGGCTCAGAGATCGTTTTATTTCTGGTCTGCGAGACGCAAAGATGGTAGCAGCCATCCTGCGGTTGACCGACATCACATTCAACTCGGCGGTCGGGACTGCTTCGTCTGTCGAGCAGACACTCACGGATGTCCGCACCATTGCTGGCCAGGACGTAATGAGTAGCTCCAGCTGGGGCATGTCGGCTAATCCCGAGGTCCACGCGGTGACCGCACAGGTGCCGCAGGTCGCGCAGCCCGGAGTCCGCGCGATGGCTCAAGTGCCGCAGGTCGCCCGCGCGCCTGGCGGTGCGGGACGAGGGCACGCACCGCAGCACGGTCGCACCGGGAGCGAAGGGGCTTTCCAGGGGTGCTGGGGGTGTGGGGGTCCGGACCTGCGACAAATGTGCCCGTATAAGAACACCGTGTGTTTGCATTGTCAGAAGGTGGGACATTTGAAGCGTGTGTGTCGGATGGCGGGGGCCTCCATTGGGGTCTTGGATGACGAGGTGCGGGAGGACCCCAGTGACCTGGAGATCGGCCTGCAACCGGGGCATGACGATGCCGGCGAGCCGGAGCAGGAGATGCAACCACGGTTGAGTCTGTTTTCCGTTGGTTCGGAGATGACGACGCCTTTCACGGTGGAGGTCGAAGTGAATGGCGAACCGACCGTGTTTTGCGTGGATACCGGGGCTGCGGTGTCGGTCATGGGTGAGCAGGCGGCTCGTGGTCTTCGTGGTGTTCGCCTGGTCAAAACAGCCTTGTCACTGTACACGTACACCGGTGAAGCGATTGCACCGCTTGCGAGGGCCGACGTCTCAGTGCGCTACCGAGGTCGACGCTCTCGGTGTTCGTGGTGCGAGGGGAGGGGCCCGCCCTTTTGGGTCGGGACTGGCTGGCGCACCTCGGGCTGGATCTCCGGTTCGTACCTCCAGGTGTGCCGGTGCTCTCTTCGATGCCTTCGTCGAGTACCGAGGGCGAGGTTCTGGCGGCGGGAGCCGCGTCGATGCAATGGGAGCGGCTGTTCGTTGCTGCCTGCGGCGGTGATGTACGGTTCGGGAGCGGCGAGAGCCGTATCAGCTCTCGCGATGAGTTCCCGCGCTTCGGCAGCGTTCGTGAGGCAATGCACGCCGGTGTTGGTCGAGCAGCTTCAACAGGTTGCGGTGAGCCCGTGGCGTTAAAGGGAGTCGCGAGTCACAACATCGAGTCGACAACCAAGAAACGGACTCGTGATGTGGGTTGTGGGTTGCTGTTCATGGCATATGTGTTTTTCCTTGCTCTAGTGATGCAGTTTAACGTTGTTGAAATAAATGCCAGCAGTTCCCGTGTGAGAGTGGGTTTGGCGGAGATCAATCAATGGGATTTGTATTATGATCAATGCGATGTGGTGGCTTTGGGAGCGCTGGTGGCGAATAAAAAGGTTGGGTTGGCCTTCCATTGTCCCGGGCCGCGGGTAGTTGCTTTGTCATGTGCTGGGATTTTATCAAAAGAACGCGCTGTACGGAAAAATGAGTTTGCAATGGTTCAAATGATGTTCGTAGTGATTTATAACGAGCCTATGGTTGAAGTGTGGTTTAAATGGAATTGCTACCGTCTAGCTGCCGTGTGCGTCTCGGAGATCGACTCGGAGCCAGGACTGGTGCGCTGGTCGGCGTTACCCCCACCTCTGGTTGCGAGCGCAGCTCTCTGTGTTCGCTCAAGGCCGTTTAGACGGGCGTTGGCGTCTCAACTGATTGTGGTGCGTGGGTTGTTTTGGAGCATTAAGTGCGTACAGCCAGCGGCGCTGTTCAGCGCCCTCGGCCAAGGTCGATCAAGGCTGGCGCTGGCGCCACGGCTTCCAGACAGCGGGCTTCCGGCCTCGGAATGTTTATCTAACCGGAGGCGTTTGATGGTGCCGGGGGAGGTTGGCTCGAGAGATCGCCACGGCCTCGGCGAGGGCCATGTCAGCATGAGCCGCCTGGGGGCGTTTCCGCTGTGTAGGGCTGCTGTGCTTTTCGCCTTGCTGCTTCATATCGGTAACGCGGCCAGAGTTTGGGAGGTGCTGTGTCTTCGGAATCTGGCCGTGGCAGCTCCATTAACTCGCTTTCACGCATTATATGATGTGGTGTGCTGTTATACTTCGCTGTTTTCATTTTTTGTGCCTTGTCGACTATTATACTGAAGTCCTTCGTGTTGTTTATGCTTATTATGATGGTGATCATTTAATAATCATAGTTTTAGGAGGGAGGAGTGTGGTGTAGCCTGCGGGCATGCAGGGCGGGACATGATGATGATGCATGATGGGCATGATGATGGGAGGAGGGGTCGGCGTGGTCATCGGGTCTGCAAGGGATATAAGGTGTGCGCGCCGCCTGAGGCGTTGTAGTAATGCGGGAGTCGCCCGGCTCGTGAGTGTGCGGAGTACGTAATAAAGGAGAGCCGCGGGCAAAGTACGCCCGCGCTCGCGCTTGTGCAACACAGCCCGGCTCGACTGTTCCCCTGCTCGTGTCTGCCTGCTAAGCATCTTCTATTCGGTACATCACAGTTCTTTTTCTATATAATACTAAATGTTTGAGATTTTTCAATAAATCATTTCAAGCAAAAAAAAAAGAAAAGATAGCTCTCGCGAACTACACCGCTGAGGTTGTTTGCCATGATCAAATTCTCCCGAAGAGTACTTGACTGAATTGGGAATTGATTTTTTAATAATTTTTTTAATTGCCCAATTTGAACGAAACTTGATATTTCGCGTCAATGTGAAAAAAATAAAACGGAGAAAAGAAAGTCGAATAAATTATTGTGCTTAATCTTCTAAACACAATTTTATTTATTAATGAACACGGAAATATTAGGTCAAAATGGCGATGTTTATTTTATGCTTAAAAATAAATCGTTCTTTGTCTATTTAATACTAAATGTTTAGGATTTTTCAATAAATCATTTCAAGCAAAAAAAAGAAGAAAAGATAGCTCCAGCGAACTACACCGCTGAGATTGTTTGCATTGATCAAATTCTCCCGAAGAGTACTTGACTGAATCGGGAATTGATTTTTTAATAATTTTTTCGTCTCCCGATTTAAACGAAACTTGTTATTGCACATCACAGGAGAATGGTGAGGAATGTGGGCCGAAAATTTTTGCGCTATCATGTACCGTTTTGGTTGTATTTCAGGAACATATATACATACATACATGCATACATACATACATACATACATACATACATACATACATACATACATACATACATACAAGACGAGAGTTTTAGTAATATATAGCTTTCTCCAACTGTCATGTTTTACTTTGTCAAATATTTTGTCATGTCGCACTTTTGAAATTTGTCCATTTTGTCATGGAGTACGGTAGTACTCTGTATGGAGGGATGATATGGGGGAAAAATGGGATGATATCAGACTGAATGAATGCGAGTGGGATCAGATGATGCCACTCACGAACTCATTCAAGGATTTGACAGCTCAGATTGCTTGTGGTGTCAGGATTACCTTTCTCTCACTTCGTTCATATGAAGTACCTGGCTGCAGCCTGTACAGGTAGCATCCATCATTTGTTTGCTACGGAGAGTACCTGTGCCGCTGATACCATGGACCCTGCAGGTGAGACCAGGAATTTGGAATTTGGACCAGGGTGCCGGTGATAACTCGTCCACTCTGAGAAAGACACTGTGGGACATTTAACCTCCACGAATCAATACAGGCAGACGGGACTCCCAGTTTAATGTTAATTTAATTAATTAACGACACACACACACACACACACACACACACACACACACACACACACACACACACACACACACACACACACACACACACACACACACACACATTGATGCATCACCATGCTTGTGAAGCACTGGGGCAGTTTGGCGGGGATTCGAATCCAGACGAGCCAGCTCACAGTGAAGTGCGTGCATACCTCTTGGGTCTAGGGTCTAGGGTCTAGGTCTGGGGTACGCTGCCAGTATTTCCACCAGCGAAGCGGTAAATGCAAAGAACCACCAGGAGGAGCAGTCGTCAAACTGAATTGAGGTGGGTTTGATGGACGAGGGAGGGGGTGCGAGAAGGAGGAGTGGATGGCGGGGTGGACCTTGGCAAGCTGCTTGGTATACGAGGTGCAGCCGGACGCCGGGTTCACATCAGCCACGGTGGGCTCTGGACGTGGATATTACACGGCACAGTGGACGCCTGTCTGTGAAAGATTCACGGAGGCAATGAATGGGATTCGGAGTGATCAAAATGGATGGGACATGCACAAACTGAAAGGTAATGTGTGTTGGGGGGGGGGGGAGATATTACGTTTAACAAGCGAGGCACGTGTGAAGGTTATTGGTGATATGGTGTGCATCGACATACATGAACAATGTGCTGGTTGTTGTGGTGTGTGTGTGTGTGTATATAAACACACACACACACACACACACACACACACACACACACACACACACACAGATTGTGGGTGTGGCTGCACATATAAGCCCCTAACCAAATGGAGCATCATCGGTCTAGTACCCTACGGTGTCGAGGGGAGCTTGGAACACATTGTCGTTTGTACCTCCAAATGACGTGTCAATTATTGTATATTTATGCCTTGGATATGTTACACACACACACACACACACACACACACACACACACACACACACACACACACACACACACACACACACACACACACACACACACACACACACACACACACACACACAGTCAAATTTAAACCCAGATTCTTACAGCGGTGCCTTTGTTGCAGAAATTTTCCTCATTGTCGGTCACCATTGGATCATTTCCCAACCCTCACCCCTTCCCCAACCTCGGGCGAGGGTCACTATAATGCATCCACTCCCTTCTGTGGGTGCTTACATATCATTATCTTTCAATATACTGGAATATTTAATTTTGTGGGGTGGAGGAGGAAGGGTGCCGAGACAACCCCAATGCACCTCAGTTCCTGGTACAGATAGTGTGTAATTTCCACAAATAGACCTTCAGGATGTGATGTGTATAGTTATACTTCTCTTAATATTAATTTTCTTCCCCCACCATGTTGGAAACCAAGATGTGTGAATGGTTGTACATAATATGCTTTCGTGTTGCTGAATTACCTTTTATCCAGCGCAACCCAGAGGGTACAAATAATCGAAATTGGAGAAGAGGGCACGCCCTTTTCCATTGTTTCCAAGACATTGTGATGAAGTGCAGATGCTTGAACGAACAAGGAGATGTCCATCTTGAGCGGCAATGGGCGGCAGTGTTCAGATGGCATAACTGTGGCCCGTCTATCATTCTCACATCACGAGTGCACTTGTGCTCCCTTGGAATGCCATATGCACCGTGCTAGCTCAGCACGCATCTCGGCACAGCTGTGGTCTTTCTGACGATCAAGATCAGCTCCAAAAATGGACAAAAGCAGTCCCTGGTGGTCCAACCAATGCACCGTGTGGTCCTCTCATTGCCCAAGCATAACCCCATCGTCAGCAATTACTCTTTCCATCAATATCGATCCTGAAATACATCGGGAAAACGACATCTGTAAAAGCAGGGGATTGAAGAGTGCGAGTTATTGCGGTCATAGCTGTTGGCTTCCATAAGGACTTCAAGATGATGAATGTTCCATCATTGTGTGTTCACAATCATTTGCGCATTCCTCCATGTCAGATTCTTGGCCACACCTTATAATCAATCCCTTCGGAGTTCAACTCACCGGTCCGTTCTATCCTTTTCCTTTACTCTCACCTTCCGGATCCATTGTTTGACTCCATTTTTGTCAGGGTGTGACGTCATCTCATATTAGCATGCTTTGTGACCCCTGAAACACAGTTGCTGACGTGTCTTCCAGTAGTTCTCGAAACATGACTGAAAATTCCTGAAATGATAAATGCTTTGTTGGGATTTTTGTTGTGAAGGAATAATACTTTAATTTTGCATCATTGTATTTAGGAATACTTCTGTTTCTCATTTATTGCAGCTTTGGAATGTTCAATTAATTAATTAATTAATTAAACACCGGAATTGTTCCTCATGTCATGGAGCTCAAGCCTCTTCTTGCGTAACCAATGATTAGGATTGTTTTTACAGGCTGGATCCTTTCGTTTTAGTTGGACTTGCCTTTTGAAATCCCAGGTGGAGTTTCTGAAACCAGACGAGCAACGATGAAATACTGTTATACTAGAAGTGTGATGTAATCCCTCGGTTGATCCCTAATCCCCTGAAAAAGAATCGGAGAAACATGTGTACGGCCATGTTTGAGCCAGAAGCAAACATCTCGATGATCCAACATTCCTTGCTTTAGAATGAAGGTCCATATATGCAAACTGTATGAAGGAGAACTTATGAGCAGTGATTGTTCATGAACCTGCGCATCCTGCTTGTGAAATTGTCAGGATTTTATGGACGACTTGAACCTTGTGTTCCTCATGAATTTGCAAACAATCGGTCAGCTTGTACTGAGCACGCTGATTAGCAAGACTGCAAGCTTGTATTTTCTTATGGTCGTCACAACGACCCCCCCTCAACCAAACTCAGACCTTTGAAAAAATCCATTAAACATTTATATCAGGCAGGCTGTGCATTTATTCGTTTTTTTTTTTTACTGGTATAAGCTGAGGATTGGCTGAAATTCCAAGCACATGTTGAGGCTTGCACATCGACTGGAGCTGCAGCTCAAGCAATAATGACTTGTCGAATGAGTTATGGGATTATCACTGAATGTAACGTTCGCTCATGATACTACTACTACTTTGACTTGATGAATGGACTGAATTATTGCCACCTTCTTGTCAGGTCGGCCAGGGAAGGTCTTTTGCCCCAAGTCTTTCACAAACCAGCTGGCCAAAGTGACATTTGACTGGAGGTGGCAGGAATTTGAACGAGTAATTTGTTCAGGATGCCGGCGATAACTCACCCATTCTTCGTGAAGGACGCTGTTATCTACTAATTATCCCATATGGGACTCCAAATGCTACCTCCGTCCAAAACAATGCCCTTCCTGTGAAGCACCAAATGGACAGTTTATAGTCGGTTTGGGAATCGAACCCAGATGAGACACCTAAAATTGAGGGGTGCTCACTATCTCTGCACCATCCTGTTGGGCTCTGCTTTCAATAATAATTGGGTATTTAACCTGGATAATTTAATGTCTCCAATGATAAAATTAAAGTAATGTATGAGATAAAGCTGTGATGCCGGATGATGAGCTCTTCGGGTTACGGTTATGTTTGATGGTACCCAAATGGCCACTGGGGAAGAGCAAAGTATTTTGATGAGTAAAGATGGATGAAACCAGCAAGGAAGTCCAGTCACTGAGATTGCCAGAACTGAAAGTCAAACTCTGAGCTACTCGAACGTTCACAAAATTGTGACATGGAACAAAAGGTATATGAATCGGGGAAAGTTGGACGTTATAAAGAAAGAGATGGAGAGGACAATAACTGAAATTCTGTGGCTAAGTGAACTTAGATGGACTCTGACGATTACAAGGTGTTACTTTTTGGTTAAGAAACCTGTAAAAGAAATATAGTGGCAGTGATTTGCAATGAGAAGATACCAGGGTGAGTTCTTGGATATAACCCAGTCATTGATATGTTAATATCAGTGATGTTGAAAGGCCATCCACTGAACACCACCATTATTCAGATATACAGTATACTCCAACTTCCAGCAGCAAATGAATAAAATGTGAAGTTTTATGGAAAGTTGCAGCAATTGATATAGCAGGTGCCTAAAGGAGATGTTTTAATGATTATGAGAGACTGGAATGCAAAAAATGGAGAAGCAGGAGCGCCAGGGATTGCAGGAAAGCAAGGACTTGGTGTCTGAAATGAGCCAGAGGAGTGAATGCTGGAGCTCTGTGTGATGAATGCATTCGTAATTGCAAACGCATGGTTCAAACAAGCCAAACAGATGAGACTTCCCCTGATGGACAACATAGAAATTAAATTGACTGCATTCTGATCAAGAGAAAATGCAGAAGTGCTGTGCAATCTGCCATCACACTGCCAGGTGCAGCCTGTGGGACAGATCATGAACTTATTGCGTTGAAGCTATGAGTCAAATTGAGAAAAGTGAAAAAAAAATCCAAAATTCCGACCAGATATGACCTCGAAAACATCTAAAGATATATGCAAAAAAGGCAAAAAAAAAACATTTTGCAGAGCTGGACTTGGTTGGCAGAATGCGAGATGAATTGTGGCAAGAGGTTGAAGACATTAGAAATGAAGAGGCCAAACCAACATCCAAAAGCAAGCAGAAACAAGAAGACTAAATGGCAGTCAGAAGAGGCAATAGATATTGCAGACATAAGAAAGAGAGATGAAAACCAAAGGCACATCAATAGAGGAGATTAAGTGGATAAATACCAACTTCCAATGACAAGCGAGGGAAGGCAAACAAAAATATTTCAGAGGCATTCATAGAGATAGAAAGTGACAACAGAGTGGGGGGAAAAAAACAAAACATCATTAAAAAAAAAAGATCAAAGAAATCACAGGAAAGTTTTTGTCTAGGATTGGTGTCCTGAAGAGTAGAACAGGAAAGATCTGACGGAAGAAATCCAGGTGAAAGAAAGATGGAAAGACGATACCGAAACTTCATACAAATGAGGTAGCAATAAGGTGGCAACCTTCGAAGAGAGAGAATATGACCAAGAACCAATATTCATAAAATGTGAGGGACATGGAGCCCTGAAGGAGCTGGCAAATGTGAAAGCACCAGGTTCCAACGAAATGCCAATGTAACTCTTTAAGGTGGTAATTGATGTTCTGTTCAATGTTCTGAAGGTGGCAATTAAAATTTTAACAGCTATCTGTACACAGATCTGGAACAAGATCGTATGGCCCGAAATGTGGAAGCAGTCAGTCTACATAACATTGTCAAATAAAGGTGAGCCAAGAGAATGTTCAAATGGCCGGACCATTCCCTTGATTTCACATGCTAGCAAGATATTACTAAAGACCATTTAACACAGAATATAAGACTTTAATTAAGCTCAAAATTGTCTGTTGAGCAAGAAGGTTTCAGAAGAGAAAGAGGTACTAGAGAAGATGAAATCACAAATCTGAGGTGGATCGTGGAAAAAGCAAGAGAATATCAGAGAAAGGTGTATCTCTTTTATAAATTATAGAAAACTTTCAATTGTGTTGATTATTAATTGGTTTGGATTATGCTGAGAAAAATGGAGATGTCAGAGTACCTGATATTTTTGATAAGAAGCCGGGACACTAAACAAGAAGCTACAGTAAGAACAGAGTATGGAGAGAGAAAGAATGGTTTGGAATTGGAAAAGGAGTTAGACAGTGTTGTGTCAATCTGTATAGTGAGTGTCAATCCCCTTACTTAATCAATCTGTATAGTGAGTACATCATGAGGAAATCAAACTTGGATAATATGGAGGATGGAGTCAGGTTGGAGGAAGATGTATCAACAACCTAAGGTATGCTGATGATCCACTCTGTTGGCAGAAAGTAAAGAGGTTTTGATGAAACTGCTGCAAACAGTGAAGAAGGAAAGTGAAAAAGCTGGTATTTATGTAAACCGAAAAAAAACACGAAAATCTTGTCAATTGAGAAGATCGGTGTTCAAATTGGGAGACAATGACATGGAAGTAGTGGAAAGGTTTTATATTCCTTGTTTCTAAGATTGTAGTGAATTGAGAATGTGGAGGAGAAATTCATCGATGGTTCGTGTTTGGGAGAACAACAATGTCAGGATTGACAAAGATCTGGAAAGACAAAGATGTGACAGGAGCACTCGTAAGTATATAATTATTAACCAGTTTGATTTGGTCTGTTTGGTGTTCCCATCTGAAGAACAAAGTTAATGAGACTGCGATCGCAGATCCCATATATCATATGCATTGCGTTGATTGCCCATTATTACCTCTGCCACCAAAGGTGGGCGGAGGTTATGTTTTCACCCCGGTCTATCTGTTTGTCTGTGAGCAGGATATCTCAAAATGTTGTGGACGGATTCAGACAATTTTCTGGAGGTTGAGTGTGTTGGGTGTGAGACGAGGTTCTGGAGATCCGGATCCAGATACTATAATTACCTCTGCCACCAAAGGTGGACAGAGGTTATATTTTTTACTGCAGTCTGTCTGTGTGCCTGTTTGTTACTTGCGAAAATCTTCGATTTTTCAAGTATCGGTCGACTTTGTTATTCTTTCTGTCTGTTTGTCTGTCTGTCAAACACGTGCAAGACACAATACTAAACCAATCCTCGTGAAACTTCACCAAGTTATTGAGGTAGTCACAACTGAGAAGCCTATTGATTTTAAGGTCAAAGGTTATCTTGAGGTAAAATTTCTAAAATTGTCATTTTTCAGACGTTTGACTTGAGAGTTGAACATTATTTGCATATTGGGTCACTGAGCTGGTAAACCAATTATTCTGTGGTCAAAAGGTCACAGATCAACTCAAAGTCAAAATTTCTAAAATCGCCATTTTCCATTTGATTAACTTCAAATTTGAATAATAATAATTTCATATTGCAACATTTAAAATGATTATTCGATTATTTTGAGGTGAAAAGGTCAATTCAAGGTCAACGTTCTAAAATCCATTTTCATCTGAAAAATAATACATTTTCATCCGATTGACCTGAGCTTTTATTTAGATCGTCAATTTTAATTTTAATGAAATGAACAATTTAATGTATCCATGGCAACTTTTGTTTTTGGGTGGATGGATTTTGCAAGTGTTGTGTTCTGCATGATGTCTTTCTTGTTTGTCTGTTTGTTCCTTGTGAAAATCAAAGAATTTTAAGTATATTGGTTGGTCATGTGTGTTATTCTGTCTCTGTCTGTCTGTTATTTTGTCTGTCAATCGCCTGGAGATCACAATTTTAAAACTATCTTCACAAAATGGTAGAGTTGGTCAAACTCAAGAAGCCTCTTGATTTTGAGATCAAAAGGTCAAAAGGTCAACAACTTTGTTGAATTTCTAAAATCATCAATTTTTAGCCAATTTACTTGATATTTGAAGAGGATTTGCATATTTCGTCATTAAATTCAACAACTAATTAATTTTGAAGTCAACAACTTCGGAGCATTTTCTAAACTTGTCAATTTTCATCCGATTGACTTGAAATTTGAAGAGGATTTGTATATTTGGTCATTGAATTCAACCACCAATTATTTTTTAGGTCAAGTTTGCTTTCGGGATTTCGCAAGTATCGTGCCATATACGATGTCTTTCTTTTTTGTTTGTTTGTGAGCAGGATATCTCAAAAAGTTGTGGACGGATTTCGACGAAACTTGGTGGTCAGGTTGGGTGTGTGACAATGACAAATTTATTAGATTTTGGTGAATATCCGAATCCGAACAAACTGTAAACTGTTCAGCCTGGTGGAGGTAAGTGCTCTACGAGTGCCGTTCTAGTCTTCTAATGTTCTCGTAATTCATCAGAAAGTACAGGGTGCATCATAAGTTGCGTAATCCCTGACAACTACAAGTATAGCATGCATCCTTATATGTAGGGAATATATATACTCTCTGTACAAAATGTATGTAGACACCTAAAGAGCTGTATTTATTAATATTCCATCACATCTGCACATACATAATAACATTTTAAATGTCAAGAACGTGAGTATGTGCAGCATCATTTTCATAGTACAGTTTAATGCGTCTCCATGTTATCTTTGATATTAAACAGAACGAAACATCTTTTTGTATTGGAAGATAGTTGAAAACGCATTACGTACACCCTGATTAAGGTCATCTGCTGTGATAACGGTTCTTTGACAAATAATCATACTGTATATAATACATATATGGGTAATGCAACATCTGACGCACCCTGTACAATGACATCTTTTTAACCTTTTCCTTCATGTGATCTATATGCTTAATCCTTCACAAGCCTTGCATGCTAAACAAAACAGTTTCAATAATAAATTAAAATAACGAAACCATGTTTTTCATGAATTATGATTTCGTGATTTATGCTTCAGTATCGTAATAACAACATTAATGCATCAGAATCTAAGCCATCCAAGCACTGGTAAAGTAGTTGATGTGTGAAAATAAATATTTATGAAACAGAGTAGTTGCTGCTATGAAACAGAGTAGACGCTGCGGTTGTTTTGTATTCCATTGGTAGAGAGTTAAAACAGCCATTCAACTCCATAAAAAGCCATTGTTTAGCCAATGGTACAGTTGTCTTGTTTCAATGGATGTTATTTGTAAAAAAATTAAACATAGCCAAGAAAAAAAAACTATTGTTTATCTTCTATTACCATTCATCGTTATAATTCTTAATAATGAAGTGATGTTAATGATTTCGTTTCCAACTTGAATTGTGAAGAAAAGCTTAGTCGAAACAAAGATTGTCTATGATTGCAGATTCCTGGTTCAACTTTTAGTTGTTACGGAGTCTCAGGGGTTTCATTGCTGACACAGCATGGAACATGTTGAGAAATCCTCTCAGTGGTTTCAGGATAGACCCGCCTCTTTCAAAGCCTCTGTGTTATGAGGATGTGACTTTATGTGAATACATGCCATTGGAAGATTTACCACTGCATGACAAATTTTCCAAGAAATGAGATTCTCTACCCTAAATCTATCGATCTCATTCTTTCTCTTCCTTTCTCTCTATATGTCTCTCTCTCCTTATCTATCTATCTATCTATCTATCTATCCATTTATCTTTCTACCAATCTGCCTGGCTCTCTTTATCTTCCTACCGAGATCACTGTCTCTCTATTTCTCGATATATCTATCTGTCTATGTATCTCTCTCTATCTCTCTGTCGCTCTTTCCACTTTCCACAACTGTTGCTCAAAAACTTTGACGGTACATGTTGCATCCTTCCCAGTTCTATCTTTAGCTTATTTTCTTCCTCTTTGTTTTTTGTTTTGTTGTACCTCTCTCTCTCTCACTGTCTTGTCCTAGAGTGTGTGAGTGTGTGAGTGAGAGAATGAATATATATATATATATATATATATATATATATATATATATATATATATATATATATATATATATATATATATATATGTATCACAGTAACACATAGAACTCAGTAGAATGCATATCTCCGTCATGCAATGCCTGATCCTCGAGAACATATCAGGCCCAATACATTTTTGAAATATCATGCCATACAGTACGATATCATTTTTGGCCCTATCTCTCAATGGTGAAGAATCACTTTAAAAATCAAATAATTGTCGTGTCCAGATCTGCATTCAGATCTTCACCAAAATCGAATAAATTCTTCCTTGTCAGACACCCAGGCTGTCCGCCAAGTTTCGTCCGAATCTGTCCACAACCTTTTGAGATATTGTGCGATATATCATTTTTGGCTCTGTCTCTCAATGGTGTAGAATCACTGAAAAAATTATGGTAGACAGATGTGGATCTGGATATTCACCAAAATCTCATCAATTCGTCCTTGTCACACACACCCAACCTGCCCACCAAATTTCATCTGTATCCGTCCACAACTTTTTGAGATATCTTGCACACAGACAAACATGCAGACAAATTAAAAATCACTCGGAGTGACCACTTGGTGAAACGGAACGACACTCGATAGAGCGCATACCTCCGCCAGGCTGAACAGTTTACATTTTGAATCCCACTGAGAGGTCTGATCTGAATCCGGACCTCAACCAAAATCGAATCTGCTTGTTATTATTCTCTAACCAACTTTTCCACCTCGTTTCGTCACAAGTCGTCCACAACTTTTAGAGATAACATGCTATGCATAGTTTTTGGACTATCCCTCAATGGTGAAGAATCACTTAAAAAATTCTCGAATCTGGATCCGGATTCAGATACTCATCAAAATGGAATCAATTAGTCCTTGTCACACACCCAAGCTGTCCATCAAGTTTCATCCAAATCCATCAACAACTTTTTGAGATATCATGCAATATCGTTTTTCACTCCATTACTCAATGTTGAAGAATCAGTTAAAATTAAATAACTCTTGTTTCCAGATATGGATTTGGATCTTCACCAAAATTGAATCAATGATTCCTAGTGAGCCTGGTGTTGGCTCAGTGGTTAGGGTGGTGGCTTGGGATCCTAGGGTCCTGAGTTCAAGCCCCGTCGGCTGCTGAATTAATTCACCAGGGGGTTGACTCAGCCTGTCATCCTTCCGAGGTCGGCGAAATGAGTAGCAGTTCCAGTGTGTGTACTGGTAGAGGGGCACTGCATCAGCAACACAGTCGCACTTCAAGAAATGATAGCTACTACCCCGGCAGCTAAGCTGCCATACGACCACCACCACCAATGATTCCTAGTGATACTCCCAACCTGTCCACCAAATTTCGTGTGAATCGATCCATAACCTTTTGAGCTATTGTGCTATATGTCGTTTTTGGTCCATCTCTCAATGGTGAAGAATCACTTAAACAATTCTCAGATCCAGATCTGAATTCGGATCTTCACCAACATCTAGTGTTGCTGTCCTTCCACCGACACACACAAAAAAAAATTCAGAACGATTGCTTGAAAACTGTGGCCAAAAATCGTGCGACAATCACGACAGACCAACATACTTAGCAAAAAAAAAAATGTTTTTGCCAAGTATCGAACGGCTGAAAAATCACTCATAGAGTGACGCTTCGCAAAACGCAGCAGCACTCGGAAGAGCACATACCTCCTTCAGGCTGAAGAGTTTACATTTTGTATCTCACTGATCGGTCAGATTTGAATCCGGACCTTAACCAAAATCGAATCGGCTTGTTTTTGTCACCTAACCAACTCATCCACATTGTTTTGTCATGACTCGTCCACAACTTTGAGAGATATCCTGCTTCAAAGTTTTTGGCCCCATCTCTCAATGGTGAAGAATCACTTAAAAATTTTCGAATCGAGATTCACATCTTCACCAAAATCGAATTAATTAGTCCTTGTCACATACCCAACCAGTCCACACACTTTCTGCGGAATTAATCTATAACCTTTTGAGATATTGTGCTGTATATATATTTTTGGCCCAATCTCTAAATGGTGAAGAATCACTTTAAGTAATCGCCACATCCTCCAGAAGAAAAAGTCTGTGATGAGGTACACATTGTGGGTACCGAGTCGAGGAAGAATGTGAAATGCTTCTTTGTAGCCATCAAAAATTGGGACAAAAGTAATAAAGTGTTAGTTGGCAAACATATATTTGCTCAAACCACCTCGTTAATCTTTTGCAAGGTGAGAAAAGTGGTGACGTATTCCTTTAGAACAGAACTCTGTCACGTGCTCACGTTGAAGGGAATAAAAATGCTGACAAGTGTACTCTGTTTGTGATGGTGAATACCCTATGGTTAGTGACAATGAGCGATGTAGATGTCGAGCATCAACAACGACCATTCCTTGTTCTCCATTGTAAAGACTCAGGATGATAAAGGAGATGATAAACCCAAATTCGACAATAGCAATGGGGCAGTTGTCACAGTGCAGATGCAACGAAAATAATTTGTTGATAATGACACAGAAGAGTTGCCAGTGATTGAGAAGCAATTATTAAGTGATTGTGATGATTATTTTGGTGTGGTGTCTGATTCCAATACTTGTAATCTTTCTTCCTTGAGTGAATCATTGACTGCATCTCAGGAGGAAAAAAGGTGAATGAAGATAACAAAAGAGAATGTTGTTGATTTCTTCAATAAAACTTTTGGACAATGCCATGTATGAATTGGGGATTACTTTCCCGATATTAAAGCTCTATTTGTGGCTGCAAGGCCTCTCTTACAAATAAGCGATCCTGTACATAAGATCCTGTAAAAAAGAGGAATGAAAGAGTGAAGATGAGCAGTGATTCGTGATTTTGGTAGTTTTACCAGAAGGGGGTTGTTGGCGGACCTTGAGCGCCCTGTGGAAATGTGGCGGGGACAAATCGCAGAGAGAGCAGGGGGGCAAGGCTGGAGAGGAGTCGGTAGAAGACAGAAAGACCACCGACCAACCTGCGGTGATTGAGTGAGAGGCCCAAAGACTCGGCTTCATTGTGGGAGATGCTGATGATCTTAAATGCCCTGGTTTCGACAGCGTGAAGCCGAGAAAGGTGGGAGGCAGGAGCACCAGCCCAGAGGGGAGAGCAGTACTCCATCAGGCTATGGACAAAAGCTTAGTAAGTGGTCAGGAGCTCAAGAGGGCCGAGGAAGGACTTAGCACGACGGAGGATTCCCAGTCGGCGACTGGCTTTTGAGGCGAGGTTGGAAATGTGACTTTCCCAGGAAAGGTCATGGCAGATAGTGAGACCCAGAAGCTTGAAAGAAAAGACTTCTTCCAGAGGATTGTTGAGAAAGTGGATGGGGGGGTTTTGTAAACGGTCCTTTCGAAGAGACATAGTGAGAGTGTGAGCTTTGTCTGGATTGAAAGACATGTTCCACGTGTTGGACCAGTTTGTGATTTTATCCAGATCTGCAGTGAGCGAAGAAGCTGCTGCTTGCCGGTCTGAGGGATGACAGATGGTACGGCAGAGGGTGGAGTCGTCGGCAAAGAGAAATAGAGCATTTTCCAGAGAGTCCGAGAGATCATTGATGAAAACCAGAAAAAGAACAGGGCCCAGAACGCTACCTTGAGGAACTCCAGCCTGCACAGGAACGGGGGGGATGAAAGAACTCCATTTAGGGCCACACGTTGACTGCGACAGGAGAGGAAGTCTGCGAGCCATGAGTGGAGATGGCCTTGAATACCATGGGAAGAGAGTTTGGTGAGTAGGGCAGGGTGCCAGACTGTGTCAAAAGCACGTGACATGTCCAGGGATACGGCTCGGATTTCCTGTCTGGCATTGAGGACCTCCATCCATTGATGGGAGAGCAGAAGCAGCATATCCAGGGTAGAGTGACCTGGTCTGAAACCAAATTGATGATTGGAAATCAAGCCATTGGAGAAGAGGAAGGATTTCATGTCTGAAAGTTGGGTGCGACTGGGTAAAGTGGGTAGAGATAGTGATGGGTTTGGGACACAAGATTTAGCTGCAAACACCGAGTTTAGACATTCAGCTTTATCACGTGCGGTATCAGCAGTGCGGCCATTTGAGGTAAGGGAGGGGATGGAGGGGGAACATACACCAGAAACAGATTTGATTAGATGCCACCAGGATTTTGAGGAGGGAGAGAGGTTTGAGAGTTCAGACTTGAGATGAGAAAGATGTTGTTTTCTGGCTCTCCTGAGGGTAGATACACACTTGTTCCGAGCTTTGTGGAAAGAACTGAGATTGCCCTCAGTTTGGTTTGCTTTCCATGAGGCAAAGGCAAGTTGTTTCAGGACAACTGCCTCGCCACAAGCTTCAGTAAACCAAGGGCGGGAGGAAGGGTAAGACAACTGAACATGAGAGGGGATAAATCTGTGCATGAGGGAGAGCAAGTTTCTTTGAAAGAATTCCCAGGATGAGTTGATGTTTGAGAAAATCGTGAGAGGAGACCAGTCTGTAAGTTTGATGGCTGCTCGGAGACCCTGCCAGTCAGCTTGAGTGAAATGCCAGACTCGACGGAGGTGAGGTGGTTCTCTGATAACAGCCAGAGAGATGTCCACTTTGACAAGGACGTGGTCAGAAGAACCAATTGGAGCGAAGGAAGAGCAGCAGATATTGTCAGGGAAATTTGTCAAAATCAGATCCAGAAGAGATGGAGTACCATTGGTTGAAATCCGGGTCGGGAAGTTGACCGATTGAGTCAGTCCCAATGAGTCACAGAAAGCTTTTGCTGAGGTGCCATGGCAGGTGAGAGAGGTACCCACACCTAGCCAACTGGCGTGATGACAATTGAAGTCACCACATAAGAGGAAGAGAGAGTTTGGATGAGAAGATAGAAGATGGTCCATGTTTTCGGATAGTGAGGTGTAAATGGAGTCATCACTGTTCGGTGGACGGTACAGTACACATATAAACATGAGGTGGGAGTGGAGGGGAAGCCGAAGCCAGAGGTATTCCTGGGGGTGTGGGGGAGTGAGAGCAGTGCATGGAGAGTGAGGAATAGAGTCTTTGATGAAGAGAGCAACACCTCCACCAGGACGAGGCTCAGGTCTGTCATACCGTAAGAGGGAGTAACCAGGGAGCGATACTTGGGAGTCAGACACGTCTTGGGAGAGGAAAGTTTCTGTTAGGCAGATAATGTCTGGTTTGTCAGTGGCAACCTGTATGGAAAGATCTGAAAGGTTTGAGCGAAGGCCCCGGATATTTGAGGTCCACACTTTTAATGAAGAGGTAGGGGAGGAGGCTTTGGGTGCAGGAGGTGGAGGGGGAGGGGGAGGGTAGGACAAGGGATGAGGGGGGCAGGTAAGGAGGGTTGCTGAAGGAGTGTCGGGTATTGCAGAATAGCGAGGGGGGGGGCCGAATGAGGAGGAGAAAAGGCTCTGTGGTGCTGGGGGAGAGGGGGGACAAGAGACAAGGAAGAAGGCAGTTGAGGATTTGAGGAGGTGGAGTGAAGAGATGGAGGTGATAGGGCAGTGGAGGGAGGCAGGTTGGTGGATGAGAGGGGGGGCAACTTTGAGAAGGAAGAGTGATGGGGATGAAAGGTGGGAGAAAGGTGAGGGAGGAATTTTTGAGAGAGGTGAGAGGGAGGCTTGGAGGGAGAAGAGTGGGATGGTTGCTTTGAGAGTGAGAGTGAGGGGTGAGGGGGGTGAGTTGGCACTGAAGTTGGAAAAAAAGAATGGTTGATGGAAAGCGAGCATCCATGGCAAACTGTGGTTTTTAAAAGTTTTAGGTCAGAGATGCGATTTAACACAATTCTTGATGGATGCAATGAAGGCGAATTCAGAGCATGGAGAGAAGAAGCGCTGTAATAGTTGGATTTTTTAGGCAAGAAATGAAAGAGAGCTCGAAATGAGAGCATTCTGTTAAATAGCAGAAGAGTAGTGCATTGTGAAACAGTAGAGTACCACATGTGTGAGAGAGGAAGATGAAGCATTATAAGATCGTTTTTGTTGTTAAAAATAATGTATGAGAGAGTTCAACAGATTAGGTCATGGAAGTGTAAAAAAAAAAAAAAATCGAGGAAGAAGACGAGGAGGAAGTTAAGAGGAAGAAGATATATATATATATATATATATATATATATATATATATATATATATATATATATATATATATATATATATATATATATATATGTATATATATATATATATATATATATATATATATATGTATATATATATATATATATTTATATATATCTGTGGAGTTGTATTTTAATACACAAAATATTGTTATTGTGAATGTGTATGTACCGAGTGGTCCTATAAAAGAATAATCTTCTTTTCCACATTACGGGATTTTACGCAGAAAAGGTTTGGATTTCCCCATTTTTATTTGTATTGCTGGGGACTTCAACTGCACAATGAATCCATCAGTTAATGGGAATAGTCATGAGACTCACGTTGCTTCCACAAGGGTTTGAGAGAACATATATATATATATATATATATATATATATATATATATATATATATATATATATATATATATATATATATATATATATATATATATATATATATATATATATATATATATATTGTTGTGGTTGACCAAATTCGCAAACCACCATTCAGGTCCCTTAGGTGAGATATCTCGGTAAGTATATGTGTAGTTCGGCCCAAACCCGTTGTCTAGAGGGAATAAATGTCATTCATGAGGGCTGCGACTCTTCAGGATAGCCGTTTTTCTTTTACTATCTTTATTTTGGACCAACCGCCATTATTACCACCACCAACCACGTCTCAACAGCCATCACAACAACAACCACCAACCACAACGCCGCTTCACCACAACCGCCACGACCTTTACCGTCACAACTCGCCACCATCGCATCACCGTCATCTCGCGCCACTCGTGGGCACCGATGCTGGACTCGTGTAGGGCGCGCACCGTGCAGCGTGTTCAAAAGCATCGCGGACTTTCTGAAGAAAAACGGATCAAAAACGACTCGCGCCCACTTTTGTTCCGTCCAATCGGTGAGCGAGGGGCGGTTTGGCCCCGCCTCCAGGGCGTTGGAGGGCGGTCGCTATATGCAAATTCATGGATCAAAAAGCATTCACGCCCACTTTTCCTCGGGCCAATGGGGAGCCAGCAAGAGAGGTGAAAGGTCGGAGGCAGAGGGTCAAAGATGAAGGAGCGAGGCCACGGGGGATATAAGGGGCCGCGTTCGTCAGTCGAGGCAGTTCAGTTCGCAGGAGGAAGAGTTGAGTTGGAAGCGGAGGAAGAGTTGAGTTGAAGTGGCAGTTCGCAGTTGGCAGTTCGCAGTTGGGAGTTCGCGGAGTCGGAGTGAAGAGGACGGAGCTGTGGAGAGGCGGCGGCGGCGAAGGCGGACGAGGGGGTGCTCGCGTTGGATTCGGGGAACTGCGGAGAGAAAGGCCGGCGGCGCGACCGAGGTCGTGGTGGGGACGCTCGTCGCGGGACCCGCGATTTTGTGAAATCCTCCTTTCCCCGAGCATCAACAACCCCTCCTGTTTCCCCCCGCGCTGAGATAGTGCGACAAAAGGGGGCCCCCTTCCCACCCCCTACCAGACACTGTCCGCGAGGCCCACGGAGTTGAGGCACCACCGCCGCTCCGCGTCTCATCATCAGACGGGTAGGCCCGACACGGTCTCGGCCCCAGGCCCGCCTACCCCCTCATCCTGGAGGGTGGTTCTCTTTTCTTTTGCTTTGGGAATGTGTGTTGTCGGCGCCGTCTGTGAAGTAAAATTGTATAAGTGTTGCCGAGTGCCCGGTAGTCGGATAGATCTGCATTGTCGCATTTGCTTTTTGTCTTCTTCTTTTCCATGTGATTTTGGTGGAATTGTATATGTGTGCTTTCCGTTCATCGCGAAATAAATGTGCTTATTATTGAACTGTTTTCCCGCTTCGCTTCGTCATTTCTTTCATTGAATCCCCATCTTGCTTCACGTAAAGGGTTGGTCGTGGGCTAAGACGCCCGATAATTAATCGAACCGTCGAGGCCGACGAATAACACCGCTCGGTTATCCCGATAGTACGGAACGGATCGCTTAAGTGGCCCGTGTCCGAAGTCGACCTGCGGCGAGGTGCGATCGCCCGGTCTACCCTCCGTGTGGGTACTTGGGTAGGTCGAATTTGGCGAGCAACCCTATCCCACGCGGGGGCCGATTGGCTCGATCGCGGTGAGACCGAAAGGTCCACCCGTGACTGGTTCCCGGCGTTAGTCCGAGAGGGTCACGCCTGGATTGTCCGTCCGGTGGGCGACGTGCCGCGATTCGAGTTACGTGGCCGTTCGCACGCCGGCGGGCGCGAATCCGCGACAATATATATATATATATATATATATATATATATATATATAGACACATACATATATATATATATATATATATATATATATATATATATATATATATATATATATATATATATATATATATATATACATACTGTATATCTATATTTTACTAAAACTCTCATCTTGTATGTATGTATGTATGTTCCCGAAATACAACCAAAACGGTACACAATAGTGCAAAAAATTTAGGGCCACCTTACTCACTATTCTCCTGCGGTGTGCAGTATCAAGTTTTATTAAAATGGGGCAACGAAAAAATTATTTAAAAATCAATTCCTGATTTTGTCAAGTACTCTTCGGGAGAATTTGATCAATGCAAACAACCTCAGCGGTATAGTTCGCTGGAGCTATCTTTTTTTTTTCTTTCTTTAAATGATTTATTTAAAAATCTCAAACATTTAGTACAGACAAAGAACAATTTATTTTTAAGCATAAAATAAACATCGCCATTTTGATCTAATACTTCCATGTTCATTTATAAATATAATTGTGTTTAGAAGATTACGCACAATAATTTCTTCCACTTTTTCCTCCGTTTTTAGCTCGCCTGTTCGAAGAACAGAGAGCTATAGCGATACCCCCGGCGTGAGCGTGAAAATGTTAAAGTTTTGGGTGCAAGTTATTTTTTCCTTTCTAATGTTTTTATCTACCACACTTTTTTATACGCCCGATGTGTGTGTGTGTGTGTGTGTGTGTGTGTGTGTGTGTGTGTGTGTGTGTGTGTGTGTGTGTGTGTGTGTGTGTGTGTGTGTGTGTGTGTGTGTGTGTGTGTGTGTGTGTGTGTGTGTGTGTGTGTGTGTGTGTGTGTATATATGTACATATGTATGTATGTATGTATATATGTATGTATGTATGTATGTATGTATATATATATATATATATATATATATATATATATATATATATATATATATATATATCGGGGCGTATTATGTGATACTGGTCGTCCGTTCCTGTCCGCACTCTAACTCCCAAAGTTTTCAACTTTCACGTTTCATATTTGGTACATAGGTACAGACTGTGGAGACGGTGTGTCGTGACATACGTTCATCATCTAAAGTGGTTGCCATGGCAACCAGGATGCTGTTTTCCATCCGTTCCTGTCTGCACTAACTCCCAAAGTTTTCAACTTTCACGTTTCATATTTGGTACAGAGGTACAGACTGTGGAGATGGTGTGTCATGACATACGTTCATCATCTAAAGTGGTTGCCATGGCAACCAGGATGCTGTTTTCCATCCGTTCCTGTCTGCACTCTAACTCCCAAAGTTTTCAACTTTCACGTTTCATATTTGGTACAGAGGTACAGATTGTGGAGACGGTGTGTCGTGACATACCTTCATCATCTGAAGTAGTTGCCATGGCAACCAGGATGCTGTTTTCCATGTCGTAGCACAATTCTGTATATACCTTCTTGTTCGGGCGTATATTGTGCTCACTTGCGCTCTTGTTACTGATTACAATATACAAATACATATATTGCTTTAAAATTATTTGGATCAGACTTCACTGCAATGCTTTATAAAAAACTAATTATTAGACGAGTCTTTTAAAAACGATAAATGTATAAACAGGTGAGCATTGGGTGCCTTGACACCAACTCTCTGTTTTTTTTCACCTTGACACACAATATCAAGTTTCATTCAAATTGAGCAACAAAAAAAATTATTAAAAAATCAATTCCCGATTCAGTCAAGTACTTTTCAGGATTATTTGATTAATGCAAACAACCTCAGTGGTATAGTTCTCTGGAGCTATCTGTTCTTTTTTTTCTTCAAATGATTTTTTTCATCAACCACTGTCACAACTGGAACCGAACGGGTTCACCTGACATCTAGTCATTAATAAAATTCTTGTTTTAATGATGTTTGGAGGTTGTTCCATACACATCACATTGTTGTTATACATGGTGCAGATGTCAAGATGGCATTATGTCAATGGGAAGGTTTGACAGAATGTACATGAACAAGCCATTGATAGATATATCTACTACTCAAATGATGTCAACTGGGTTTACAGATCATAATTACATTTCAATGTCCTTCAATTTCTCCCCTTCATTATCTGATAGTGTGTACTGGTCTCTTGATACTCAACTGTTAAGCAATTAGAAATTTAAAGACGCCTTTCGAGCTGTGTGGGAGAAAAGTTGTTCCTCCAAGTTTGAACTTGCTCGTCTTCGACTGTGGTGGGACATTGAAAAGTGTCAGGATATCTCTTTCTCTCAACAGTGTAGTTTACATTCGACTAAAATGCACTATTTATATTGACTTCTTAAAATCTGAGATTGCAGCCTTGAATCAAAATGTTTATGAGGCTGGAAAGGACACAATGTGAACGTTTATTAAGGACAAAGATGGCACTACAAACTGAAATGGTTAGGCAGCAGGCAATGCGTAATTTCGTGGTTATAGCTCACCCACATCCATCTCTTTGGTACAAATGTGGATGAGCTATTTCTAAAAATATTACATTGGATTTATATCGTGCCCTTTGCCTATGGATACAAGGTGGCAAATTTGACTTTTGATATTCCAAATACAGAGAAATTTAGTTTGGGGAACTCTTTTAAAAGGCCACAGCAAATTCATGGGTTACTCACTTATAATGGGTCTTCGTGACCTCCGAACAAGGGATTAAGATTGTTTTGAAAGATTTATACTCCAACTTATAAATTCCCCCAAAGTGTGAATAATGACATGATGCAAGAGTTGATTACTGTGCTTCCGAGAGTCAAGGGAGACCAGCAACGCCTACTTGACTCTTCAGTTTTGGCTGATGAACGTAAAATAGTCATGTGGAGCCTGAAACATGGAAAAGCCTCAGTCAGCTAGGTTTTCAATGTCCTTAAATTTCCCCCCTTCATTATCTTAAGGAGGGAAATTGTCTTTCACCCTTTATTTTTCTCTACCTACCTGTCTGCAAATCTAGTATAATTTCTCTTGTGGCTTCAGATGCAAACAAACAATATATTTTCAACAGCCCACAAAGCTCACACTCCTCTCCTCTGCCCCCAACATGATTAATAGTAAAATCATCATTTTAAAACACACACACACACACACACACACACACACACACACACACACACACGCGCACATTTCTTCTTTTAGCAATAGATGCAAATCTAGTATAATTTCTCTTGTGGCTTCGGAAGCAAATAAATAATATATTTCCCTCAGTCCTCAACGCCCCCACTCCTCCCCTCTGCCCCCAACATGATGAACAGTTAAATCATCATTTCCAACTTACCCCATGCATTCACAAGCCCCAGGATATACCCTTCCCGTTCGGTGTTCAGGAGCACTCAAACCAGATGCGGTGTCTCCATTCAACTCCGTCGTTGTGCAGAGGCACAGCCCAGCTTTGTCTCTGGTACTTTTCCAAGTATTTTCAGCTTATTTTAGAAGCTTTGTGAACCATTTTGAATAACAATCCTCGTCTTGCACGCACCAGGGCACGGTCGTTGACATGCCCCGATGATCGCTGTCTCTCAGGGTTTCTGCATTCTGGGGCGGATTACGTCGTTTCAAACGTCTCGTATTCTTGTGAAACTATCTCACGTTCGAGAAATCTCGAATCTAATTCCTTAAGAGTGAAACTTTCCACCGGGATGCTCAGCATTGATATTCCACCGGGATACTTCAGGGATGCTCAGCCATGATGATGACCTGATCATGATGTTATCACCGTCGCTCTTCAGATTAGTCGGAGAATAAGGCAAATTTCATGAATGTTTCATTAAAATCTGAAGAACATTAATTTGAACAGCTGATGTTAAAACGAACTGTGAATAATATATTTCTTACAAACAATGATCAGTCTCGAGTTCATGAGAAATCTCATTTCACAATATTCAAAACGGCTTCCTTGGGGTGCAGTTGGTGAAAACAGCTAAATGATTTACATGAGTGAGTGAGCTTCTTTTACTCATTTATTTTCTCCATAAACATTATGCGGAGAAAGTCTGGGGTCACTGCTGCGTGGCCATTTCTTTTCGAGTGTTTATTTTTCAAAGTGCATTTCTCCTGCAGATTTGGCCACATCTTCCTGAAATGAATTTGAACTTTCACTGCGGGTTTCCATGCGCGTCTCACTTGACTCGAACAAGAGTCCATTTTGATTTATATCACATTGGTTTGGTGTTTCCTGGTCATCCATCTCTCTGTCTATATCGATATTATCTTTCCAGCTCATTAATTCGGATTTGACCCATTAAATTCACTCTGCCCATTGCATCAATACCGAGGTATGCTTGTGCCACTCATCCCATGCCTACAATGATCAGGGCAGCAGAAACATGGAATTTTGTCAAACTCCAAGCACACTGTACCCTATTCGTCAAAAACGATTCCTGGGATCTATAAGTCGCAGAAACGAATGTTTGGAGACCTCTTTAGAATTATCTAAGTGGATTAAACATTGTCTTGGCTTCTCTCCCAATGTAATGTTATATCATAACTGTCAACATTCACAAGATGGGTCAAACAAAGTGACTTTTGCAGCCTCATGATCCCTTCCAAGACTGCTGAATCTCTGTTAGGATTCATGCAGAGGAAGGTTGGGTTAGCCAATCAAAACATGGGTCATCATTTCTCACCGTCATGGCATTTCGGAAACGAGTCAAGACCGTTTCTTTGGTGCAGCACAAAGTGGCAGGTCAATGAGATATGAGTTTTGCTCACACAATGGGATTAGCCTCGATTCTGCACCAACATCATATCCACCAGCTACGCACTACACAGGATGCGTTCCCACCGAGCTGCACAAAGCTTACTTCCTTTACGTTTTGCTTCTCAAGCACATCCTGTCCTGACCTCACCTTTTCAGCCACTCTTTGCTATTAGGGTTCCATAGTTCATAGATTTGGATCTGCTTTCGGCCAAAGCAAGTCAAGTCCAGAATGAGCAACCCTCCTTTGTCATTTTGCTGATGTTATAAATGATGGTGCGGTGCTTACCAGGACGTCACATACGTCATTTTGATGATTAAATATCATGGGGAATTGTGTCAAGCTGACTGTGCTATTCATGTGCTTGTTAATTATGCTCACAGATTCACAACCAAAACTATGTGGTTCAGATGACGTCAGTTGTCCTGGTTCAATGTAAAACTTTGCTATGACAATTTGAAGGATCTTTGGGGTGAAAGATAAACTGCTTGTCCTGTTACAGCAAAACTTTGGGTGCTGAGATGATAGGTCAGAGGGATAGCGTCCTCACTTTTAGCTTGACTAGTCTCGGTTCAATTTCTGGCTTTGTGAAAACCCATCTTGGAGCTTTGTAGGCAGGGTGTTGTTATCATTCAGTCGGTCATGCTTTCAAGAGGCTGTTGAGCCAGCTGTCATGTCTGCTAGCATTTGCTTGTGGACGTTTTCCAACGCTACATTTTTTTTAAATAAGGTAGTCTTTTCTTTGCCCAAATCTTTGGGGTGGGGAAGGGGATGGGGCACTGCATGAACAGCATTAGCCATGAGCAGTGTTTCTTAACCCACAGCCTGCAGGCCTCAAGCACTCCAATCAGCACACTGCTGCAGTCCAAGTGACATCCTGTTGAAAAAAACTGCTTCGAACAAAGGGAATTGCCAGAGTTCCCACTAATTAATGTAAGTGTCAAACCAGATTTATTTTAACACTTAATGGACATTGACTTAGTTTGCTCATTTGAAATGTGCTTGATAGACATTTGATATTAGTGTAGAAATGAGAGGTATCCACAGAGATACAAAACGTTTATAAATGGATAAACACACAAACTCAGTTGTGTGGGTGCGGCCCACATAACACGTCGAGAGCAGTCAGTGTGGCCCATTATGGTAAATAGGTTGAGAACCATTGGCCTCGAGTCCCTAGACCCTCCTGCATCTCTCCCCACCTGTAAAATATTGTTAGTTTCCGAGACAGGTGCTCGTGAAGTTATGTTTTTGCCAACTCTTATTTTGTTCGTTCCCAATAAGAGACCTCACAACTTGCACGTGCACATTATTCCAACAATGCGAACCTGCATGGGCTTTATAATGGTCTTTTGTTGTAACATTCTTGAAATCTCTGCACAACCACCTTTGATGAAGTACTGTATTACAGTGAAGCCGCTGATATGTACCACATGACTTTGTGCCTCAACGTACTGCTATGTCTGTTAGGAATTGGTTTAAAGACCACTATGTTGAAGATTTGCAGTGACAGACCCAGAGCCCTTATATACATCAAATTGAACCACTTTGGGATGTCTTGGAATGCCTTCTGAGAGCCAAAGTCAAGAGAACGCAATCTACCGCTGAACTTTCACATGCTCCGAAGGATGAATGGTAGATAAAGGGTCATACGCTATTACGTACACAAATAGAACAGAATTTGTAATCACCCTTCTCTCATACAACCCATGCGTGTTCCTTTCCATTCCTTCCTTTGCTCTTATCTCCTCCATAAGAGCTCTAATAGGGATGAAGTATGTCCAATGTTATGCCATTTTCTCTGCTTGTTGCATCTTGAACCATTTCCTGTAAGGCTTGGTGCACACGATGAGATGTCGCCGAGGGGTCGTCGCAGTATAGCACAACATGACCATGACATCACTGCGTCCCAAGTGGGGTATGCTTATACATTGTAAACAATAACGAATCGTGTTTACCCATGGTCTGAGGTCTCTTACCTGCATTTTTTTGCATTTAGTTATTTTACATTTATTTCTATTTCCATTTATGGCCTCTCTCCGACGATTGTGTGATTTTTCCTGGGGTAGCAGCTTTGCCCATCGCTGAAATTTCAGCTTTCAACATCATCCAGAAGGTACTGAACATTAATATCAGTCAGTCAATCAGTGAGTGATTGGAATGAGCTTTATGTAGTACTCGCGGGATGTGTTCACACATTGTGTAAACATACGAACCGTTTTTCCTCATTGTTTCAGGTTACTCACCTGCATTTGATTTTTTTATTTATTTATTTTCTTTTTATATTTATTTGTTTATATTTTCATGAACGGATGCTTTCCGACATTTCTGTGATTTTTCCTGGTGTATCGGTTTTGATGTCTGGCACACAATTACCCTGCTTCCCCATTGTTTTGGGTCATTCACCTGCATTTTTTTCATATTTCTATATTTTCATTTATGGATGTTGTCCCATGATTCTGTGATTTTTTTTTTCCGGTGTCACGGCTTCGATGTCCATCGGCACACAAAATATCAGCTTTCTACGTCACCCTGAAGGTACCGATCTTTAATATCAGTAAGAGTGAGTGAGTGAATGAATCAATCAGTAAGTCAGTCAGTGATTAGAAAGATATATATATATATATATATATATATATATATATATATATATATATATATATATATATATATATATATATATTGGATTCGCTATATATCCCTTATTGTCTGGTTTTCCGTGTGTGTGTGTGTGTCTGCAATGCGAGGCTCCACAGCACAAACCAGCAAACCGATTTCGATGAAACTTTGCCAACAGTTGCCATGTGGTCTAGGAATATGCGCGTTTGAATTTCGTTGCCTAGCAACCACCCGTTGCTGTGCAGCGGCCGTAAAACCACGTACAGTATTTTCAATACTTGTCCTTCAGTTTTGAATGTGGAGAAACGAGACTTCGGAATTCAACGCTTCGAGATCTTTAGAAAATTTTACTTGAGCCGATTTTTGATTGAGGTTTTATTTTTCAAATGGTAGTCCTTCAAAAATCGGGTGTCTATTTACCGTCATTTAAGGTGTGTATACAGTGTTTGTAAGGAACTACACCGTCGTTCCACCTTTGATCTCGATCCAAACGTCATTGACCAAAGTGAAAAGAATCCAAAATAAATGGAATCACTGGCATTTCTGTCTTTGTGGATTTCTAATAATATGTTTATTTATTTACTGAAAACGATTCCACGACCCACACACCACCTTGAATTATTTATTTACCAAAAACGATTCCACGACCCACACACCACCTTGAATTATTTATTTACCAAAAACGATTCCACGACCCACACACCACCTCCAATTATTTATTTATTTCCCGAAAACGATTCCATGACCCACACACCACCTTCAATAATTTATTTATTTACCGAAAACAAATCCACGATCCACACACCACCTTCAATAATTTATTTATTTACCGAAAACAAATCCACGATCCACACACCACCTTCAATTATTTATTTATTCACCGAAAACGATTCCACGACCTACACACCACCTCCAATTATTTATTTATTGACCGAAAACAATTCCACGATCCACACACCACCTCCAATTATTTATTTATTTATTTACCGAAAATGATTCCCCATCCACACACCACCTCCAATTATTTATTTATTGACCGAAAACAATTCCATGACCCAAACACCACTTCTAATTATTTATTTATTTACCGAAAATGATTCCACGATCCACACACCACCTCCAATTATTTATTTATTTATTTACCGAAAATGATTCCCCATCCACACACCACCTCAAATTATTTATTTATTGACCGAAAACAATTCCACGACCCAAACACCACTTCTAATTATTTATTTATTTTTCCGAAAATGATTCCACGACCCACACACCACCTTTAATTGTTTATTTACCGAAAACGATTGTACGACCCACACGCCGCCTCCAATTATTATCTTGCCAAAATGAAGTTTTTGCAAGATCTGTTACTTGGTAATCACCCTGCGGGTGACATTGGTTTATTTTTTTTGTTTGTTTGTCTGTAATCATTGGATTTTTCACCTTAAAATCACTCTGTAGAGCACAATTCTCATCGGAAACTCTTGTGGGTACATATATCGTAGTATGATTACAATACCCTTCAGCACACATAAAGGTCAAGGTGACTTTGCGGTAAATCATGGAGGTCGATGAAACCCTTATCTTTTTGAGTAATTTAAATCTAATCATCTCCAAATTTATGGGAATGTAGTATATGGTCTGGTGCTCAGCTGATTAGTTTTTGGTGCCGATTGGCCTTGACCATCATGGTTAGCGCCTGAGGTCAAACATATTTGACCCCAAGGTCAAATTTTATAGTTTTAGGAACCATATCGTGTAGTACCTCAAATTGAACACCTCGATGAGTGCTTTCTAGATATGTCAAGCTTGTGACATTATGACGTCATTTGGTGACGTTATGAGGCAAACGCATATTTTTCATGGTCACTCTGTAGAACGATTCTCATCGGAATCTCTCGTAGGCAGATATTCCTCAAGGAGTGGCTCCTGGTGGATAGCAGCTCTGTTCACCTCAGTGTGACCTTAAAGAAGTCACACGTGTTCACCGTTTGGCAAGATATGGGTCACCCTGAGGGTGACATTGGTTTATTTATTTATTTACCAAAAACGATTCCCCATCCACACACCACCTTCAATTATTTATTTATTTACCGAAAACAATTCCCCATCCACACACCACCTTTGATTATGTATTTATTTACCGAAAGCGATTCCACGACCCACACACCACCTCCAATTATTTATTTATTTACCCAAAACAATTCCACGACCCACACACCACCTCCAATTATTTATTTATTGACCCAAAACAATTCCACGACCCACACACCACCTCCAATTATTTATTTATTTACCGAAAACAATTCCACGATCCACACACCACCTTCATTTATTTATTTACTGAAAACGATTCCATGACCCACACACCACCTCCAATTATTTATTTATTTACCGAAAACGATTCCACGACCCACACTCCGCCTCCATTTATTTATTATTTAAAGTGGGAGTGGTGGAGGATAAAGTGGGCGTGGCTTATGAAAAATATTGTGTGGCTCAGGAGGTGTGGTCAAACAAGAGCATTGAGAGAAGTTCATCGGGTTTTCCGTGTGTGTGTGTGTGTGTGTGTGTGTGTGTGTGTGTGTGTGTGTGTGTGTGTGTGTGTGTGTGTGTGTGTGTGTGTGTGTGTGTGTGTGTGTGTGTGTGTGTGTGTGTGTGTGTGTGTGTGTGTGTGTTTCCGCAATGCGAGGCTCCACAGCACAAACCAGCAAACCGATTATTTTTCAAATGGTAGTCCTTCAAAAATATGGTGTCTATTCACCGTCATGTGCCAGTTGGCAAAATACGCAATAGGAAAAATCTTGCCAGGCAGAGGAACAATTGGATGTGAACCAATACGTCTTGGCAATGAATCTTCGTCGGTGGATCTGTCAGAATGAAAAGCATCGTATCCAGCGCTTCGATACTAGCGAATCCCTCATCGCCTACCAGCTTGTACTATTGTTTGTCTGTTCACTCTCTTTATCTCAGACAGGCTTTGTTATCGAACTATATATCACTAAACATATCAGTGTTTTGTTTATTTACAAAAGCTATAATTGATTCTTGGATTTCAAGGCTGAATTTGTGCTTGGATTTCCTTGTAATGCTTTATCATGAATTTATATATCACCAGATTTGAATGATGAAGTTGTTCTGCTGGTTGCATCATTGCCGTGGCCCTAACGCTCATGCAGCGTTTGTAGATTCGGGCAGGAATTAGATTTTGGCCAGCCTTTTGGCACACAATGGCCTACTCTCTTTTTTAAAGGCACCACGGGGTCTTTAACCTCGACAAGCGAATCCTAGTGGACTGGAAAACTGTCTTGGCAATGCAAATAATACACTTAATTTTTGGAGTAAATTTTCTGTTTTATTATTCTTCATAAATAGTGACCTGTTCGCTAATACAAGAACATGAGAGTAAACAGACACATAGGGAGGCCAATTGACCCATAGCCATGTATTGTGTGCAACCTGTGGCTGCTGGTTGCATCATTTTTTGGGAGTGCAGCTGTGCCACTGATGCAGTGCCCCTGTTACCAGTAAGCCGGTACTCATTTCGCTGACACACCCAGCTTAACCGTGAGGGCAACGACAGACTGAATTGACCCATAATATCTGTGCTATTAAATTTATAATAACACTCCAACCTACTAAATGAGTAGGTACTAAGGAGTACTAAGGAGCCGTCAAACCTCAAAAGGGGACTAGCACATACTTACTTATATGTTGAAGGATAGCATCATAGCATGTGATAATATCCACAACGGAAATGCAAACTGGACAGCCATTGTTATGTCCCATTTAAGGGAAGTATGCGGCACAATGATGGCACAGAACCAGAATGAAAATTTTCGAAATAACATTCAACCAAACCCAAGTTTAGAGCTCAAAGACAAGCACGCTACCATGAGAGATATCCTGTCATTCCAATTATTATTGCAAGCACCATGTACTGACTGTATGGACAAGGACCATAACAGCCGAAGCACATGTCTGCCTGGACACAGCTGTAGTATTTATGTGTGAAGCCCATAGAGACATGCTGGACAGATGTGGGGTCAAAGGAGGCCTGAAAAGAACTTTGGGCCTGAGAAAGTGCCTTCGGATGCAGATATAGCTTAATTCAGCTGTTGTTAAAATAAAACCCACAATACCCCGAGGAGATAATACTGAAAGAAACATGTGATAATTTTCTGGAATACACATTTATGATTTGCAATGAAAAAAACTCACCAAATTTTAATATTGCCTTTGCAAAAAGCTCAACAGCATTCTGGATGTTTTTTTCTAATTTATGTTTCCTGAAAGTGCCATGTATGTGTACTCTGTATGTATTATGGAGACATAATGGATGTATTTTGACAACCCGAAGTGCCTGGACCATCTGCTCCATATATTCGTCTCCTCCACAATCCCCTTCCTCCTGTGGCTACAGCTTTCTTTTATATTTCTCTCCCACCCTAGAGTCGCTTTTTCTTATTTTTTTCTATATGGTCTTTGGCTGCTGTATGAGCAACACAAACATCACACATACATGTAGATGAATACAGGAGACAACAATTCACTTTGATTTCAGGAAAACAAGTCCACTGAGCATAAGAGTTCGTGATGTCAATTCCCAGAGCACTTTGGGTACCAGCGATGCCATCTTTATGGCATCACTTTTGTCTCCACACTCAGCAGAGCAATGAAGGAGAAATTTCCGCGTCCACGTGAATGACAACCTCCTTGTGAATGACTACAGTTGTAGAGGAACTCCAGTTTGGTTTGAGACTGCGAAGGGATGGTTCGAATCCAAAAAATCATGCATTTCAATCTTGGAAAAGGGGTGGGTGGGGTGGAGTGTCCAGTCCCAGACCCTAAAAGAGGGGGTACCACCCAAATCGAAGACCCTAAATTGAAAAGCAATGACGATTCTTCTTCAATCACTGAAGGCAGCAGTTCGTGCCACTGTTTCCAAGAATGATTTGCAGTCTTCTAGTCCTGATAATCCTTACTGTAATTCACGGACCAGTGTTTGTGTGTTTGTGTGTTTGTCGCGCTACTTCTCCTAGTTCTGGGCTGGTTACATCCAGACTTGCTACATGGGTTTACATCTAGACTTGCTGCCTCCCCCTCCTAATGCTGTCTCACCTTTGCTCTCCCCTCCACCCCCAAACCCATGTCCTTACCCTTCCCCTCCCAACCCGAAGGCATCGATCCCCTCCACACACGCAAGCCTTCAAACTCCCCACAACTCCCCCTATCGTAAGTTGTCAACTCCCCCCCTCCCCTTCCAAAGCTGTCCCATCTTTACTCTCACCCTCTTCCCACCCATAAAAGCAAACGGACATTTCCACATCGAAACAACGGAATATGTAATGCTTTCTGCTCCCATATCATACTATCACCGACTTCACAGAAACCACCCATCACGATTTTAAGAGAAAATAGTCTGAAATAATCGCAAACCTGTGTAACTGTAGTAAAAGTGCTGCTTGAGAGAAAGGGTTCTAAAAGGCAATTCTAAATGTTTCTAAACGGTTTTAAAGGGCAATTCTAAATGTTTCTAAAGGGTTTGAAGGGGTTCTAAAGGGTAATTATAAAGAGTTCTAAAGGGTTCCTACTGTAAATTAATGGACATAGTATAGAAATTGTGGCGGAGTCAGGAGAACGTACACATGGCTCCATTTATCATATAGATATTATTATTATTTTGTAACAATTATGGCACCAAGCTTTACAGGCTGGTACCCCATTATTTTTGTTCAAATTATGTTTTTTAAATATCCATCGGGGGGGGGGGGGTCTAAACTCATCAACCGCTTGTGCGATTGACACAAAACTTTCAGCACAGGAGTGATCCCCCCTCCGACTCAGCATTGGAGGATTTTTAAATGATAATTGTGATGTCATAGGCCATGTCGTATGGCAGCCATGTTGTAAAAAACGGAAATACGTACTTTGGGTATCTTCGCCGAAACTGCTGAACGAAAAAAATTGACACTTGACACATGTCATCAACTCCCAATGGGGAAAAAGGTTTGATAACAATGACGCTATAGGTGAAGTGGTATGCCAGTCAAAATTGGTTGAATTGAAATCCTTATCTGATAAATCTGAAACTTCATATATCTGCTCTATGACCCACTTGTATTGAACTATTATATTTACGATGTCATCAGTCATGTGCAGTTTGGCAACCATATTTTTTTGAAGAATAAACCTTCAAATTTTATCTTCTCCAGAACTGCTTTAGAGATTGAAGTGAAACTCCATACAAATGATCAACTAGCTATGATGAACAAAGTTTGACAATTATGACAACATAGGTCACATGGTCTGGCAACCATATTGTATGACACCTAAAATCTTTAATGAACATCTCTCCAGCCACCCAACCGATTGACGTGAAACTTTACGTTTGTATGTCATCGACTAAGGGTGGTGATTGAAGTTTAATCACAAAAATGTCATCAGTCTCTTTGTGTGGCAGCCATATTGGATTTAAGGAAGAATTAAAAAATTTTTTTTTACCTGAAACAGCTTCACCTATCAATGCAAAACTTTAGAAACATCATCCATTGCCTTTGCTGCACATCGTGTGCAAAGATGACATCAGCGGTCATATGGTTTGGCAGCCATATTGAATAGAGAAACGGACCTTACCTGATCAACACAAAACTTCACAAACATGTTCCCCTACCCAATTAGAGTCAGAGTGCAAATGTATGATGTCATCGGTCATGTGGTCGGGTAGCTTCACAAGTTTTCAAACAGATCCTTTAAAAATCTTCTCTGAAACCACTTAACTGACCAATGTGAAACTTTACACACATGATTGACTACACGTGCTAAATAAAGTTTGATAATTAAAACATCATAGGTCCTGTGGTTTGGCAGCCATACTTGATTAAAGGAAAAACTTTAACATTGTTTTTTCTGCCAAACTACATGACAAATGTTGTCAGAGATGTCAAATTATGTTCCAGGTGGGTAGTCGATGACAACCCTCAAGTTGTGATTATTTTCGTTCAGCCGTTTCAGAGAAAACCAATGTTAAAGTTTTCAATCCAATATGGCTGTCAAACCTCATGAACGACGATGTAATCATTTATCACAATATATGCAACAAGGAAATTGGATCATGTATGTAAAGTCTCGCATCATTAGTTCAGCAGTTTCAGTTAAATAATTTTTCAATATTTTCCTTGAAATCAATGTGGCTGCTTACACCACATGACCTATGACATCATTCTTATCAAAATATATGCACCAAGGGTAGTGGATCATATTTGAAAAGGACCGCATAGATGGGCAAAGCAGTTTTAGAGAAATTTTTTTTAAAATATGATTGACAATCCTGGGGAATATGGTTGAAAATTTCAACATCATCGCTCACGTGGTCTCGCAGCCATAATGGATAAAAAAAAAAACGTTATCCGATCAATGCGATACTTTAAAGATGTGATTAACTACACATTCTGAATTCACTTTAATAAAGATGACATCATGGGTCAGGTTTGCGATCAAAGTAGGGTGGCTTGGGGGGGACCCAGCCATAACTGCTCGCAGTTATAAAGCGTGCTTGTCATGTTAATATTATTATTTATGCCATTATCATTATCGTTATGCCATTATTATCGGACAGAATTTATTAATTTATGGTCATAATAATCTTTGCCTCCAGTATGTGTGCAGACCAGTGACTCAGCCTATAAACCATCAGTGTTTAGGTACATGGGTATATACGTCCAATTTTCTCCAATTTCCCTCAGGCAAGTAAGTATTAAACAATGCTAGCGAAAATTGGGAATATGGTTGTGCATCGAATAAAGGTCACAATTGGGCCATAAGGGTGTCAGGGGCAATATCGCATGTCGCACTTTAAGTCATTATATCGCATGATATAAGTTATCCATCCATCCATATACAGTACACATATAATCTGATGGTGAAAAAAATTGGACAGGCAATTGGATAGCTCATTTGTATGTCTAAAGGCCCATTTAAGCACCTGAAATTAGCTAAAGCCCATTGTACCCTCGCTAGCGGCCTACATAGAGACCGAGCAAATGGTCCGTTAGTCCATGGGGGATGCCAACTGTGACCATTCTCATGCTGAATCAATCACAGTAGTGAATATTGAGGAGCTCCACAGTAATTTTCCGTTTGAACTAGATAGTTTACTTTCGCTGAATTTGGTTGGGGCATCTGCTCAGAGTCTGAGAAGTCAGCCATTCAAACCCTGGCCGAGTCAACCAAAGACAATAATGATACACGCTGCTTCCTTGCTTGATTACACTGAACAACAAAATTTTTTTACTGGAGATGTGTAAAGTGATTTAGACTAATTTGGGTACGCTGATTTCAAAAATCATAACCGTTTTGCTGTATCACGTCAGGACTTTCAGTAACAGAAATATTCCCATTGCCTAGAAGTCAGGATTTCAATGAAATTTACAAAAATTCATTTATTCATTTATTTCATCATGAATGCTTCAAAATTATAGAAATTACAGAAAAACTCCACTAGAATGGAATTAAAAATGCTTTAGGCATTTGGCTTTGCGTTTGTGCTGCTCTGTGTCAGTTTCACGATGCAGGAACCAGCAGAAATCGCCCATCATGTTCGGGTTGTGCCGCCCTTGGTAACGCGTCTCCATGAGTGAAATCTCTTGGTGGAATCGCTCGCCGTGCTCGTCCGAGACTGCTCCCAAGTTGTCAGGGAAGAAGTTCAGGTGCTGGTGTAGGAAATGGATTTTCAGGGACATCCTGGAGCCAAGTTTCCTGAAGGACTCCAGCAGCTGCTGCACTATTTCTTCATAGTTGGCCGCGCGCTCGTTCCCCAAGAAGTTGTCCGTCACAGCTTTGAAGCTCCTCCACGCTGCCAGCTCTTTGGGGTTTAGAGTTGTCGGAAAAGTTTCGTCCTTCATAATCTGTCGGATTTGCGGTCCAACAAAGACACCAGCCTTGATCTTGGCCTCCGACAAGGTGTTGCCAAACTTTTCCTTGAGGAATAAAAACCCACGCCCATTCAGATCCATTGCCCGTACAAATCTTTTCATCAAGCCGAGCTTTTTGTGGAGTGGTGGAAGGAAAACCTTGGCTGGGTCGACAAGGGCGACATGTTTCACGTTGTGTCGACCAGGTACATGCTCTTTTCGCTCTTCCCAATCTTTCTTCGTCCAGTGATTCTTGTCGTCTCTGCTATCCCAGAGACAAAGGAAGCACATGTATTTCGTGTAGCCTGACTGCAGCCCTAACAACAGCGCCACCACTTTCAAGTCTCCGCAGATGTGCCAGTTGAAGTCATTGTACTTGATGGAATCAAGCAGCTGCCGCATAGTCTCATAGGTCTCTGTCATGCCGAACGCGTGAGCCAGTGGGACTGATGGTTTCTTGTTGCCATTGTGGAGCAAAACAGCCTTCAAGCTGTTCTTCCCCGAGTCGATGAAGAGGCGCCAGTCTGCAGGATCGTGATCACACCCAAGTTCTTTCAACAGACCGTTGATGTCACTGCAGAATGTCATCGTGTCTTCCATCTCAAAGAACTCAGCCATGTCTCTGTGACGTGCTCTGAACAAGGATATCTTGGTGTTAGGTTCAAGTAGATTCCACTGCTGCAGCCTTGATCCAAGCAGCTCTGCCTTCGCCTTTGACAGCGAGAGATCTCTTACAAGATCATTTAAGTCTCCCTGGTTCAGAAGGTGTGATTCTTGAGTGTCGGGTTCAAAAGGTTCATCATCACCATCCTCTTCACCACTGCTTACAGCTATGTTCTGATCAGCTGGAGGTGTTGGAACGGGGTTCTCGTCATCATGAGGCACAGGTTTATGAGCAGAGACGCAGTCAGCGTACTTGATGTGACCTTTAGTCTTCTTGTTGAAGCCGGCGATGCTTGTGCAGCAGAAATAACAATCATCATGATGATTCTGCGGCTCACGCCATATCATGGGCACCGCAAATGGCATGCTCGCGCGCTTGCCCACCAACCACTGAGTCAAGGTTGTGTGACAGCTTGTGCAGCAGATGTGTGGTGCCCAGCTCTGTTCTTGGTCCCCCACCTTACACCTGAAGTAGTGAAAGTAGGCGGCCTTCATTTTCACTGCTGTAGATATACTTCGCTGTTGATCTTTTTTGGTATACCGACCACAGACATAACAGAAGTTGTCAGGATGATTGGTACAGGAACGCCTACTCATCTTTATCTGAAAGAAAGAAATATAACACAAGTTAACAACAATTGTACGAAATAGACATGTTAAAGACATATGTAAATTTCATTGAAATCCTGACTTCTAGGCAATGGGAATATTTCTGTTCCTGAAAATCCTGACGTGATACAGCAAAACGGTTATGATTTTTGAAATCAGCGTACCCAAATTAGTCTTAATCACTTTACACATCTCCAGTAAAAAAAAATTTTTGAAATTTGTTGTTCAGTGTTATCAGCATTATTTTTTAAAGTTTAAGAGCATGAACAATCCCCATAGGTTAGCATCCATGAGGAGGAAGCAATTCCTCCTTCAGAAATGACTCTGAGTGGGGGAAGAAAAGCGGCCCCATTGTTGTGATGTCGCTGGTACCCAGAATAGCCCAGGAAGTGATGGCACTTCCCCCAAATTCTATGGCTGTGCATGTCTCATCTAGTAGCTTTGTGTTTTATTGTGTGTGTGTGTGTATGTGTGTATGTGTGTGTGTGTGTGTGTGTGTGTGTGTGTGTGTGTGTGTGTGTGTGTGTGTGTGTGTGTGTGTGTGTGTGTGTGTGTGTGTGTGTGTGTGTGTGTGTGTGTGTGTGTGTGTGTGTGTCAGCTCCACTATGAGCCTTAGATCATGCATGAAATGAAAATAGAATCTAGCAGTCAGATGGATCCTTGCCATTGAATAGACGCAACATCACTGCAACTGCACAAACCAATCGCGTTGATGATACGACATATAATGTTGCTTCAACTTAGAAGCCAAGTGGAGCTCTTGTGGCACAAAGTTCTGATTCCATCATTGGACAGCATGCTAAAGTAGACTTCATAGGGATACTTGCAATATTGAAAGCATTTCAGTTGGTCAAACCTTTTGACCTCACGATCAGCAATTATTTTTCTTGGGTAAACCACGTATCATAGCTGGGCTCCAAAGCCAGTCACCGACTGTGCCTTCTCCATCATACGAAGTCCTTATTTGGCACACTTGATCTCCAATCCACATACAAGGCCTTCATCCACAGCTTGATGGAGTACTGCTCTCTCCTATGGGCTGGCTCCGCTACCTCACATCTTGCTTAGCTTGATGCTGTGGGAAGCAAGACTGTTAAGGTTATTGTTATCTCCCGCAATGAAGCTGACTCCTATCACTTTCCCATTGCAGCAGTCCAGTCATCTCTTTGTCTTCCACTGTCTCCTTTCTGGTCTTGCACCCTCTGCTGTTTCCACACTTTGTCCCCTCCCCACTCCCAGGTCCCTGCAAGGTGCACATGGTCCACCATCAAACCATTCTGGAGAAATTCCCCAAATCCACATTCACTGCTCACGTCCACTCATTCGATACTCTTTTTTTCCCCACCTGTGGAACCAACTTCCATATTGACTTCATTCTCATTCTTACCTTCAGTTCTTCAAGGCAGTTTTTTACCACCATCTCAGATCATTGCTCATTTTTAAATATATTTTTATTTTGTTTGCATTGTCCAGGCTCATATGAGAGCTAACACACAACGCACAACAAGGGGGGAGGAGACAAGAGCGGTGGGAGAGGGGAAGACAAAACAGTAGGGAACAGAGACATGAGGAGATCTGTGGAAGGGAGAGGGATGGGGCGGGGAAGACGACGTATACAAGATGGACACCACAGGGACTTTAAGGAGCTTACACGGCAGGGAAATTTTGGAAAGGAAGGCAGGGAATTTGAAGGAGATGGGTTTGGGGTGGATTAACGGGGGTAGAAAAGATCATGGATTTGGATGGGGGAAGATAAGAGGTGGTGGTGAACAAGTGTTTTGAAGACCTGGAGGGAAGAGTGGAATTGAAGAGAGTGTGGGAGTTTACTCCAAAGGCGGGATAGAAGAGTAATGAAAGAGTGAAGGTGAGCAGCAATTCGTGATTTTGGTAGTTTTACCATAAGGGGATTGCTGGTGGACCTTGAGCGCCCTGCAGAAATATGGGGGGACATATCGCAAATAGAGCAGGGGGTGGGGGTGAGAGCAGAGAGGAGACGGAAGAGGACAAAAAGACCACCGACCTGCCTACGGTGAGAGACCCAAAGACTCAGCCTCATTGCAGGAGATACCAATGAAAATGAGCTCATCCAATCTTTGATCCAAATTTCCAGTTTTAACTCCCTGAGACATTTCTTTTGTATCTATCTTGTCCACCCTATGCATCCTTTCATACTCCCCATTCCACCTAATATCCATTGTTTGTCCAAGTCTCCCTCAATTTTGTCCTTCAACTCCAGTGTTGGTGTTACCCCCTCATATATCTCTCTCTCTCTCTCTCTCTCTCTCTCTCTCTCTCTCTCTCTCTCTCTCTCTCTCTCTCTCTCTCTCTCTCTCTCTCTCTCTCTCTCTCTCTCTCTCTCTCTCTCTCTCTCTCTCTCTCTCTCTCTCTCTCTCTCTCTCTCTCTCTCTCTCCCTCTCTCTCCCCTCTCTCTCCCCCTCTCTCTCCCCCTCTCTCTCCCCTCTCTCTCCCCCTCTCTCTCCCCCTCTCTCTCCCCTCTCTCTCCCCCTCTCTCTCCCCCTCTCTCTCCCCTCTCTCTCCCCCTCTCTCTCCCCTCTCTCTCCCCTCTCTCTCCCCCTCTCTCTCCCCCTCTCTCTCCCCCTCTCTCTCCCCCTCTCTCTCCCCCTCTCTCTCCCCCTCTCTCTCCCCCTCTCTCTCCCCCTCTCTCTCCCCCTCTCTCTCCCCCTCTCTCTCCCCTCTCTCTCCCCCTCTCTCTCCCCCTCTCTCTCCCCCTCTCTCTCCCCCTCTCTCTCCCCTCTCTCTCCCCTCTCTCTCCCCCTCTCTCTCCCTCTCTCTCCCCCTCTCTCTCCCCTCTCTCTCCCCCTCTCTCTCCCCCTCTCTCTCCCCCTCTCTCTCCCCTCTCTCTCCCCTCTCTCTCCCCTCTCTCTCTCCCTCTCTCTCCCCTCTCTCTCCCCCTCTCTCTCCCCCTCTCTCTCCCCTCTCTCTCCCCTCTCTCTCCCTCTCTCTCTCTCCCCTCTCTCTCCCCCTCTCTCTCCCCCTCTCTCTCCCCCTCTCTCTCCCCCTCTCTCTCCCCTCTCTCTCCCCTCTCTCTCCCCTCTCTCCCCCTCTCTCTCCCCCTCTCCCCCTCTCCCCCTCTCCCCCTCTCTCCCTCTCTCCCTCTCCCCCTCTCCCCCTCTCTCTCTCCTGTAGCGTCCTGATCCATTCAGTTTTCTAGATCTTCTAACTCTTCCACTCTGCATACAAAAAAGACTTACATTGCACTCTAAAGGCTTTCAAAGCTTTCTGGGTGGATCTTTTGAAATGGGAGTTGTTATTCTGGAAACCCATTATAGTATAGGCTCTGAGGGGTGCGGGGGGGGGGGGTGTTTGTGTACATGACTCTTAAAGCGTCACCCTATTTATTTTTTTGTTCTATATGCCAAGACCTTCAAAAAAGGTTTGGGTAACACCTCCAGATCAAGTACGTTTTCTCTGTAGGGTCCATCTTGGATTCGCAGTTGGCTCGTAGCAAACTATAATTGAACCAAAATGCCCATATTGGGTTTAGATGGAATAAATCATTAGTAAACATCCATTAATTATTAATTTTGATTTACTTCAATTACTTATGCATTGCTTAACACATTTTAGCATGATTTGTTCTCTTAAAACTTGGTTCACAGTAGAGAATGACCATATTTTACGTAATTTTAGTCAAAAATAGTCAAAAATAGCTTTCAACTTGAAAGTAGCTCAAAGTTTGATGGTCTCTGAATGACTTAATATTGCAAGTAGAGCTATAAAATTTGGCCAAAAGTTTCATTATTAAGTTCTCTGAGCAATTCAATTTTCATATTATCACAATGGGGCTGTGTGTGATGACCACAGAGCTCATTGTAAACCAAAGTCACCCCTACCCCACCAAATGGCCACTTTTGCAGTATTTCATCAAATGATGATATCTCCTTTATTAAATGGCATGGGAAGTTGATTTTTGTTATGTTACCAATGTTACCAATGAATTCCTTGGGGTCAATAACCTATATTTAGTATAAAAAAAATCAACTTTCCATGGCATTTAATAAAGGAGATGTCATCATTTGATGAAATACTGCAAAAGTGGCCATTTGGTGGGGTAGGGGTGACTTTGGTTTACAATGAGCTCTGTGGTCATCACACATAGCCCCATTGTGATAATATGAAAATTGAATCGCTCAGAGAACTTAATAATGAAACTTTTGGCCAAATTTTATAGCTCAACTTACAATATTAAGTCATTCAGAGACCATCAAACTTTGAGCTACTTTCAAGTTGAAAGCTATTTTTGACTAAAATTAAGTAAGATATGGTCATTTTCTATTGTGAACCAAGTTTTAAGAGAACAAATCATGCTAAAATGTGTTAAGCAATGCATAAGTAATTGAAGTAAATCAAAATTAATAATTTATGAATCCTTAATAATGATTTCTTCCATCTAAATCCAATATGGGCATTTTGGTTCAATTATGGTTTGCTACGAGCCAACTGCGAATCCAAGATGGACCCCACAGAGAAAACGTACTTGATCTGGAGGTGTTACCCAAACTTTTTTGAAGGCCTTAGCATATAGAACAAAAAATATTCAGATAACGCTCTAAAAGAGTCATGGACACAAACATCCCCCCCCCCCCCCAGAGCCGGGAGTATTAGTGTTATGGGATGTAACAAAACCTCAATAAAATGGGTGTTGTGAACAATGTTGGAGTTTTCCTGAAAGAGCAGATTCTGAAGCAATATAAATGCAGCAACATGAGATTATGTATCTCCAAGTGGGGGTTAGGCCAACAAAACGATCATTAACTCCAGATGGCTGAGTTGATACAGTCCTTGTAAAAAGAAATAACAAAAGAAAATGCACGTGGCACTCTAGTTCTTTTTGAGTTCGAATGAAATGGATATCCTGATGAAGTACTTTTTCCCTGGAGCATGAAGCAAATAGCTTTTCCAATTGTGATTGGGCAGACCCTACAGCTCCCTTCTCCACTCAAATAATTAAGCAATTAGCCAAAGAACATTTTTTTCTGAAATCTATATTCTGAAAAGCAGAACATACATAGATTCTTCCATTGTTACCTCCACCACCGAAGGTGAAGGAGGTTGTGTCTTCACCCCTTTCTGTCAATTTGTCTATTTGTTACTTGCAAAATCGAAGATTTTTCAAGTCTATTGTTCAGTCGCTTTTGTTATTATGTCTTGTCTGTTTGTCTGTCAATCGCCTACAGGTCCCAATTCTAAACCGATATTCATGAAACTTTATCAAGTTGCAGAGGTAGTCTCAACCGAGCAGCCTGTTGATTTTGAGGTCAAAGGTCAAAGGTCATCTTGAGATAGAATTTCTATCATCGTCATTTTTCATCCGATAGACTTGAAATTTGAAGAGAATTTATATTTCAGGTCACTGAATTCCACCACCAATTATTTTTGAGGTCAATTTCGGCCAAAAGGTCAAAATAGCCTGAATTTCTAAAATTGTCAATTTTCATCGGATTCACTTGAAATTTGAAGAGGACTTGCATATTTTTGTCACTGAATTGAACCACAAATTATTGTTGAGGTCAAATTTCTTTTATTGATTTGAAAGTTTCGTGCTCTGCACGACGTCTTCTTGTTTATCTGTTTGTTAGTCTGTGCACAGAATATCTCAAAAAGTTGTGAAATGATCCGGATGAAATTTTGTGGACAGTTTTGGTCTGTGACAAGGACGAACTGATTAGATGTTGGTGAAGATCCGGATCCGAATGCGACCACTATAATTTTTTAAGTGATTCTTCACCATTGAGAGATAGATTTAAAAACGATATTTACCACGATATCTCAAAAAGTTGTGGACATGTTGGGTGTGTGACAAGGACGAATTGATTCGATTTTGGTGGATCCGAATCCGGAGCTGGATACGATAATTATTTGATGATTTTTTAGTGATTTTTCACCATTGAGAGACAGGACCAAAAACGATATTTAGCATGACATTTCAAAAATGTATTGGGCCCGATATGTTCTTGGGGATCAGGCATTGCATTGCAGAGGTATGCGCTCCATAAAGTGCCCTTCCAGTTACCTCTATTTTTAGAGGTCTACATGGATTGTGTAAAGAATGACATTCCCTATTCGGGAGTTCCATTATACATTGGACATGCTGTTTCGACTCTCCCAACATTGGTGAAAGCCCCTAATATCAGACGTGAGATCAAGACTCTCTGGTCATATCTTGAGTTTTGGATACAGTCTAACATCCTACCTTGCTCTCCAAACTATCTGCGTATGGAATCCAAGGTCAACTCCACTTGTGGATTACTGAGGTCCTCCCCTCTCACAGTCAACGTATGGTTCTCAACCCTTTCATCTCCTCTCCTTGTCAAGGTAAGAGTACACCAAGGCAGTGAGTGTTCTAAGCCCCATATTATTCCTAATCTTCACCGACTGATCTCACTGACTTTCTGGAAAATCCGTTTTATCTCTTTGGTGATGGCTCCACTCTCTGCTGTGACATCTCTCATCCTTCTGACAGACGGGCAGCAGCCTCTTCCCTCTCCTCAGACATTGACAAAAATCACAAACTGGTCAAGCACAATTTTGCTTCTGTATCCATATTGTCCACCCTTTGCATTTCCCTTACTCCTCATTGTTACCTGTAGCTATTGCTTGTCCATCTATCTACTTTCTCCCTCCACCCTGCTGTTGTTGTTTCCCCTTTCTCCTGCTGTTCCCTTTGTTGTGTTCTATCCTGATTTCCTCTGCCACAGTGGATGGAGGTTATGTTTTCACCTCTGTCTGTCTGTCTGTCTGTTTATTTGTTTGTTTGTTTGTTTGTCTCTTTGTCAACAAAATATCTCAAAAATTTGTGGACGGACAGATGGTGGAGAGCTTGGGTATGTGACACGGATGAAATGATTAGATTTTGGTGAAGGTCCGAATCAGGATCTGGATCCGAGAATTTTCAAAGTGATTCTTTACCATTGAGTGATAGGGCAAAATGATATATAGCATGATATCTGCAAAAGTTGTGGAAGAATTCGGACGAAACTTTATGGATGAGTAGGTTAGCTGACAATAACAAGCCAATTAAATTTAGGTCCAAATCCAGATCCGGCCTTTCAGTGGAATACAAAACGTAAACTAATCAGCCTGGTGGAAAACTTGGTATTAGCATAGTGGTTATGGTGGCCGGCTTGGGATCTTAGGGTCCTGAGTTTGAGCCCCTGACGGCTATTGAATTAATAACAGGTGGGGTTGACTCAGCCTGTCATCCTTCTGAGGTTGGTGAAATGAGTTCCAGTGTACTGGTACTTCAATGCACATAATGGTTCAATGGGGTGATGTGTAAGGGTGGTACTCGAGACTGCTTCTGGACTACTCAAATAGCACTAAACTTTTGGATTTTTTTTAAACGATCGTTAAAATCACTATTTTATTTAAAAATTTGAAGTTACATTGCATGGTGTATCTTGTTCTATGAACTCTCCACGGCACAGATGTGCCCTCAGCCAATAATCTTACCTGCACGCTGCATTCAAAGAAGGAGGAAAAGCCTGGTGGAGGTATGCGCTCATTGAGTGCACTTCTAGTTACCTTCGCCACGGAAGGTGAAGGAGGTTGTATTTTCACACCTTTCTGTCTTTTTGTCTGTTTGTCTGTGTACAGAATATCTCAAAAAGTTTGGACCGCTCCAGATGAAATTTTGTGGACAGTTTCAGTGTGTAACAAGGAAGAATTGATTCGATTTTGGTGAAGATCCGCATCCGGATCCAGATCTGATAATTTTTAAAGTGATTTTTCACCATTGAGAGATCTGGCCAAAAACGATTTATAGCACGATATCTCAAAAATTTGTGAACGGATTCGGACGAAACTTGGTGGACATGTTGGGTGTGTGACAAGGACGAATTGATTCGATTTTGGTGAAGATCGAAATCCGGATCCAACTACTAGACTTGTTAAGTGATTCTTCACCATTGAGAGTTAGGGCTAAACTAACATATGGCACAATATCTCAAAAACTTGTGGATGCATTTGGATGAAACTTGGTGGAGATGTTGGGTGTGTAGCTATGACGAATTGATTTGATTTTAGTGAAGATAGGAATCCTGATCTGAAAATGAAAAAGATTTAATTTTCAAGTCATTCTTCACCATTCCGAGTTGGGGCCAAACATGATGTGGGACGATATAGCATGATATTTCAAAAATGTATAGGGCCCGATATGTTCTCGTGGATCAGGCATTACATGGCGGAGGTACGCGCTCTACCGTGTGCCCTTCTAGTTTGTTCTATATCATCGCTCTTCCATGAGCATAGACCATGAAAAAATAAATTGACCAATAAATATAATGATGCTCCAACATTTGCGGACCCTGATATTTTTTTCAGGAACATATTCCCCACGAAAGTTGGGGTCCGACAGTACTTCAATGCACATAATGGTTCAATGGGGTGATGTGTAAGGGTGGTACTCGAGACTGCTTCTGGACTACTCAAATAGCACTAAACTTTTGGATTTTTTTTTAAACGATCGTTAAAATCACTATTTTATTTAAAAACTTGAAGTTACATTGCATGGTGTATCTTGTTCTATGAACTCTCTAGTTGGGAAAGCTTCTTCTACACAAATAAATTGGAGCAAAAGAAGTGCTTTTTGGTCTGGTCCGACTTACCATCTAGTTCCAAGACTTCCTGAGTCATTTTAATTGGTTTATAATGGTGTGACGTATCTATTGGTTTTCCTGAGTATTAAAGCTACATCAGCAAATACTTGAGATGGTTTGGTAGATTGTGCCGAGATGAAGTTACTTATGCAACTGTCATATTGTTTAACATTTCTGGTAATTAATAGTTTATTGGCATCTACCTTATTGCACAGACTTTTTGTGCAGAAGGTGTGCGGACTCATCAAAAACCTGCTGTCACTACTGCGACATACTAACAAGTCAGATGAAGAACTCTGTGAGCTTGTCAAGCTACACTTCAAGCCGAAAGCTGGTCTAACCATATCGAGGGAAAAGTTTAAATCACACACTCGCCAAGAAAATCAGGACATTTCCAGTTTTGTTGCCGATCTGCACAGTTTAGCAGAACCGTGTCAGTTTGGTGCTGTGCTTGATGAGATGCTCCGAGACATTTTTGTTGATTGGGGTAAATCATGATGTCTTCTTACAAAAACTCCTTGCTCAAGAAGATGACTTTGACCTAGGAAAAGCAGTAAAGATTGCACAGGTGTGTATGACAACTGCTGAAACCCTGAAGGAGATCTCGTGGAAAAACAAGAACTTATGTCGGGGTTGTGGTGCAAATCATATGGCTCACCAGTGCCGTTTCAAGCGGTACACATGTAACGGATGTGGCAAGATCGGGCATCTTCAAAAGAGTTGTTCCCAATCCAGCAGTGGTGATATTATTATCACCACCCATCATGTGGATGATGGCGAGCATGTTGCTGGAGCTGATGAGTCGTCACTGCATGGAGAGGAGTATGAGATGTATACAATTCATGGCAGCACCGCACCGATAACTGTTAATCTTCAGCTGAATGGCAAGCAGGTGTCAATGGAAGTGGACATAGGGGTGAGTCAGTCAATTATGAGCCTGGAGACATTTGACAAACTGTGGGACTGTGAGGCTATGAAGCCCAAATTGAGTCCAGTGAAGGCAAAACTTCATACCTACACCAAGGAAATTGTTCCAGTGTTTGACAGCACAGATGTCAGTGTGTCTTACGAGGGTGTGAGTTATGAACTGCCTATGCTGGTTGTACCAGGCAATGGCCCTGCATTACTCGGTCAGAACTGGATTGAGAGCATAAAGCTGAACTGGCATGAGATCAAAAAGCTGTCTTCAGTGGAGATTTCCAGTTGTGCTCAAGTGCTGGATAAGTTTCCATCTGTTTGAGTCAGGAATTGGTTCCTTCACACGGGGATGAAAGTTAAGATTCATCTGGACTTGGAAGAAAAGCCCATTTACTGTAAGGCTAGGTCTGTTCCCTACTTGATGAGGGAAAAGATCGAGTGTGAACCTGAGACTCCAGAGTGAGGGAATCATCCCTCCTGTTGAGTTCAATGATTGGGCAAGTCTAATTGTTCCGGTCCTGAAAGGTGATGGAGCAGCGAGGATCTGCGGAGACTACAAGGTTACCATTAATCGCCCCTCCATGCAGGATCAGTATCCACTGCCCAAAGCGTTTTTGACATTAGCTGGTGGAAAGTCATTCACCAAGTTGGATCTGACATCTGCCTCCGTGACACAAGAGCTGGATGAGGAGTCAAGAAAACTCACGTGCATCAACACTCACAAAGGTCTGTTCATCTACAATCGCTGTCCTTTGGGAATACGTTCAGCAGCTGCCATCTATCAGAGAAACATGGAGAGTCTATTGAAATCTGTGCCAAAGACTGTCGTGTTCCGGGATGACATCCTGATCACGGGCTGCGGTACTGCAGAACACCTGAGTAACCGGGAGGATGCCCTGCATCATTTGCACAAAGTAGGACTCAGACTGAACAATGAGATATGTGTGTTTATGGTGCCCAAAGTTGTATTCCGTAGCAGAAGAGTCATTGCTGCTGAGATCATGCCTTGTGATTCCAAAGTAGAAGCAAACTCGAACGTTCCCAAACCAGAAAATGTGTCACAATTGCGTTCCTTTTTGGGTTTGCTCAGCCATTTTGGCAGTTTCTTGCTGCGGGTGAGCACAGTGCTAGAACCCCTCCATCAATTATTCGGAAAGGGAAAACTTGGGTTTGGGGCAAGGCCCAGGATGATGCCTTCAAATAAGCTAAAGGTCTATCGTGTTCTAACAAGTTGCTTGTTCATTATGATCCATGTAAGCATCTTGTATTGTCATGTGATGCCAGTGCCTATGGGGGTAGGCTGTGTGTTACAACAAGCCAATGAGTCAGGCAAGTTACAACCTGTTGCGTATGCTTACAGAAGCTTGACGAAAGCTGAAAGAGCTGATGGTATGGTTGATAAAGAAGCATTAGGCTGCGTATTTGGGGAAACCAAGATGTGTCAGTATTTGTTTGGTCGTAAATTTGAGCTTGAAACTGATCACAAACCGCTCACCTTCTTGTTTCAGGGAACAAGGGAATCAACACCAATGCGTCATCACGTGTTCAGCGGTGGGCTTGACGCTGTCTGGTTACAATTATACTATTCGTTACAGGCCTGGCACTGGGAATTGTGCTGATGCATTGAGTCAACTGCCGGTACCTATCACTGATTGTAACAATACCCCTCAACCTGATGACCTCGTATTAGCTATGAATGTGTTTGACAGTAACAATTCTCCAGTCACTGCTGCTCAAATGAGGTTGTGGTCGAACAGAGATCCTGTGTTTTCTGTCGTTAAGCATTGTGTTTTGACTGACGATTGGTCCTGTATCCCAGATTCAGAAGAGTACAAACCATATTTACATTGTATCGATGAGTTATCTGTCCAGTCAGAATGCTTACTTTGGGGCCGACGTGTCATCATGCCAAAGTAGGGAAGAGAGAAGTTGGTTTTTGAACCACATAGTACCAACCCTGATATTGCTACGATGAAAGCTATCGCAAGGTCTCATGTTTGGTGGCCTGGTATCGATTCTGAACTTGAATCTCGTGTTCATTGTTGTGATATGTGCACGCAGCTCAGCAAGTCACCATCGGAATCACTGCTGCGTCTTTGGTCGTGGCCTTCCAAACCTTGGTCCAGGATTCATGTTGACTTTTCAGGTCTGTTCTTAGGGAAAATGGCCCTTGTCATTGATGCATTTTCCAAGTGAATTGAGTGCTCTATCATGTCTACCAGCACTTCTGTCGCCACCATTGAGAATTTGCGTGTCATCTTCGCTACTCACGGTCTACATGATGTGTCGGTAAGCGATAACGGTTCATGTTTTACATGTCAGGAATTTCAGGAATTCGTGAGATTGAATGGTATCAAACATGACCGTTCTGCTCCGTTTAAACCCGCTTATAATGGTCAAGCAGAGCGTGCTGTACAGATTATCAAGCTAGGGTTAAGGCGTGTTTCTCAAGGTTTGCTTCAAACGTGTTTGTCACGCATGTTGCTAGGTTACATTACCAGACCACATACCGTAACTGGAGTGCCTCCAGCCGAATTGCTTGTGAAGCGAGAACTCAAAACCACACTTTCTCTTGTTCATCCTGACATCGGTGAAACTGTTGATAACAAGCGTCAGAGTCAGAAATACTATCATGATCGCACGGCTGCATTGCGTGAATTTACTGTAAACAATCCAGTTTATGTACTGAACCATGGCCTTGGAGTGAAATGGTCCTCCTGTGCATCTAAACATCCAGACACCGGTTGGATTTGTAAGTAAAGGGGGAGATATTGTGATGCATCGCCCTTCCTTGAGTTTGACGTGAGTGCTGTATGCGCATGCACGACACACGGGACCACTGATGGAGCTGACTGTTGTCACTAAAATCCTTTGTGAAGTTGAATGCATCATGATTGGTCTGATTGTTTGCACATCACAACATTACAATACTCCTTCCAAGTTTTTCTTTGCTTTCAAATCGCGACCAAAGAGAAGCCAACAGATACCCTCGCTGCAGACGCAAGGAGGTCGAACAACCCATGATCCAAAAGACATCAGAAGCTTGACAGAGCAATATTTCTCTGACTTGTGTTGTGTCAAGAACACAAAAACAGACATGATTCATTCTCTAACCAATTCTTCGCCTACCTTGTCTGAGTCTGCATGTAAACAACCTGACAAGGAAGTCACTCTCGAGTCTCGAAGAAGTTTTTATTGCTTTGCAAATGTTGTCCACGGGGAAAGCTTCTGGGTTCGATGGAATCCCTGCAGAGTTCTACCCGGCCTTCTGGGACTTGCTGGAACCTGCAATGCTTGACCGATTAATCGATAGCCTACAGTCAGGCTTGTTACCACTCAGCTGCCATAGGGCTATACTTGCCCTCATACCTAAGAAAGGAGACCTCCAGCGACTTAAAAATTGGTGTCTCATTTCGCTTCTCTGCACGGACTATAAAATTTTGTCAAAAATCCTTGCCAACTGCCTCAAACCCCTAATAGGGGAGATTGTACACACCGATCAATCCTATTGTATTCCCAAAAGGACAATACATGATAGTATTTTCATTGAATGTGACATGATCGATATTTGTATTGCTGAAGAAAGAAATGCTGGTCTCGTGTTTGTGGACCAAGAAAAGGACTTTGACACAATTGATCATTCTTATCTCTTTGCTGTTTTATGGGGGCTTGGTTTGGGGGAAAATTTTATTTGTCATATCCAATTATTGTTGGAGAGCCGCAAGCTCTCAGTGAGGGGGTCTCGTGAGTGGAGGAGGCCAATCGGCCGACCACGTGCCTCGTGGTTGCAGCAGGTTGACCGGCATCTCAAGGAGATGGGGATGGGCTTGGCATCTGCCTGAGGGGTGGGCAGACGGAGGCCCCTGGAGTACCGGTGGAAAGTGGATGCAGCGACTCGCTGTTCTGGCACATGCTCCCATACCTGACCTGAATTATTGTATAATAATATTTTTAGTCTCCTCAAGGTGAATAATATCTTAAGTCAGCCTTTCTCTGTTACCAGGGGTATTCGTCAAGAGTGCCCCCTGTCTGGTCCTTCATATTCCCTTTCAATTGAACCTTTATTTATCCATTTATGCAAACGGCTACATGGGTTTTATCCTCTGCCGTCTAGATATCCCATAAGAACCATCGCTTACACGGATGATCTCTGCGCGGTGTGCATTCTGATGATGATGTTTGTGTGTTGGTTGAGTCCATCAATCAATTGAGCTTGGCGAGCTCAACAAAAGTTAATTGGAAAAAGAGCAAGGCTTTTTACTTCGGTCCATAAAATGGAATCCCCCTCCATCCCTGCCAGGACAGCTTGCGTGGACACATGAAGGGATACCCTACCTTGGTGTCTTCCTTAGAACTCAGGATTTTATTTCCAAGAACTGGGAATTGTTGATTGCTAAAACTTAGCCGCGGTTGTTAAAATGGAGGGGACTCTTCAGGCAGCTTTCCGACCGAGGTCATACTCTGGTCATCAATAACCTTGCAGCATCAATGCGATGGCATCGTTTTAAGGCACTACAGGCCCCAGGTTTTATCCTCAAAAAACTTCAGAACATTTTTATAGATTTTTTTTTCTGGGGGGGAAAGCATTAGCTCAGGCCCGGAACACTAAGCTTGCCCATTGCTGAAGGTGAACAAGGGCTAATAGATGTGACAAGCATCGTGATGGCTTTTCGCCTCCTTTCTGTACGAAGGCTGCTATACTCCGACATCCCATGGAAAGCCTCCACCCACTGTTTGCTTAGGCAAGCTGTTAAACTTGGCTATGGTGATGAGCTTTTTCTTCTTGACATGAAGCGAGTGGATATAACATTGGTCTCTCTGTTTTACAGCAGCATTCTGGAAGCATGGCAGTGATACCAGTCTGTTCGCCGTGATACCAGTGCTTACTCCGTTCAGATGTTTTTAAATGAACCAATATTTTTAAATCCTTTTTTTTTATTGGGGTCTGTAGTGACCATTCTTTTATGCAAAAGTTTATGGATGTCAGTGTTACCAGAGTTAAACATCTTCGGAATCCCTTTGTTGGAATCCAACATAGATGGAAGTCAGCTACTGACGTTGTCATTGCCACCGGTGTGAGGCCGCTTAGATTTATTGGTCGAATTTTCTCTGATTTTACGAATTTTTATGCAAACTGGTTTAAAATGGGACCCAGATATAGAAGCTGCCTTCACTTGATCCCAATGTCCTTTTCCAAATCTTTTAATTTTCTTTCAAGGTTTTATATCTTTTAATTGGATGGAGAAATCCTCTGTGTATGCTCTATGTGTTAGTACCCTTTTTCCAAGCAAACCTGCAGAGCCGCAAGCTCGTTGGCGAGTGCTGCTTCAAGCCGACCGTTCCGCAACAATGTAATGTCACGTGATGTACAAAGAACCCATTGTCAAGCGCTCAGGAGATCTACCATGGCGGCTGGCACACAACATCTTACCATGCAATGTTTTGTCCCATCACGTGTGTCCTGTTAACTCGGATTTGCGCCCTTTTTACCCAGTGGGGTCTTCCACCCCATGGGGTCAAAGTGCTGCTCACGTTCCCTCTTTTTTTGTGTACAGTTCATTTGAACGTCTATTTCTCCATTATTCGTGAACAGAATTCGATGAAAATTGACAGGCATATACTAGACACATACGCGCAGGCAGAAACTGAGTCCAAATTGTGGTTGTGGCCCTTCGGGCCGAGAAACGGCCCTTTTGACCCATTTTCTTAAAATTGTTATTTCTCTGTTATTAGTGGACGGAACCTAACCAAATTGGACAGGTATATTCTAGAGACCATTACCCAAGGATTAGCTATGGCCAAAGTGCGATTTCGGCCCTTTGGGTCGAGAAACTGCCGTTTTGGGCCATTTTCTTAAAATTGTTATTAAAAAAATAATAATCAAATGCGCTGGGCGATGCCCAACGCAAAATTAAATCGCAAATGATGGAATGAAACTAGCCTCACTCTTATGAGGTGTTCTGGTTTCTTTTTATGATGCGATGAAAATCTTACCGAATTTCAAAACTCTCCGTCGTCCGTGCTCTCGCTCACCTGAGAGTTGTACGAATGAACTCCCACGGGGTATGTTCGCTATCCGAACTTGTCGCGATACCCCTGAGACAGTTTTTCATACTTTTGTTGAATGTTCAAGGTTGACTCCACTTTTTAAGATTTTATCACGCATTATTCAGGGCTCGGTTTGTTTGTTTTTTTACGCAGTCTTTATATTCGGTTCTAATACCTTTCATCAGTGTAAAAGTAAATGTCGTTTAGCAAACTTCTTGTGTTCTGAGGCAACACTTGCAATTTATTTGTCAAGGAAAAGTAAACTGCAGAAGATTGACATTTTAGCTAATGATGTTTTATTTGTTTTTAAAGCGCTGGTCACATCTCGTGTCCGTTTTGAGTTTGAAACTCATGATCCTGTGTTGTTGAAAAACGGTGGTGTGCTAAACAATCTTTATGTGGTAAAACTGATGAGATTTAATAACTCAATTATAGTCGTTACTTCTTTTGTTACCGCTTCCTCTTTCATGTCTTCTTCTGTGCAAACACCCTTCACCATGTAAAAGTTGATCTCTCTCTCTCTTTTCTTTTCTTCTCTCTCTCTCTCTCTCTCTCTCGCCCCCTGCTGGCTGTTTGTTCTTTGTATACTGTCATGGCCGCTCCTTGCTTCGTGTCGTGAGTACCCCTCCTCTGCTGTGCTGTTTGGTGTTTCCACTTCCCCATGTGTTCGTTTTCTACTTGTGGACTTTTCCTTCCTGTCAGAGAGAGAGAGAGAGAGAGAGAGAGAGAGAGAGAGAGAGAGAGAGAGAGAGAGAGAGAGAGAGAGAGAGAGAGAGAGAGAGAGAGAGAGAGAGAGAGAGAGAGAGAGAGAGAGAGAGAGAGAGAGAGAGAGAGAGAGGGAGAGAGGGAGAGAGGGAGAGAGGGAGAGGGAGAGGGAGAGAGGGAGAGAGGGAGAGAGGGAGAGAGGGAGAGAGGGAGAGAGGGAGAGAGGGAGAGAGGGAGAGAGGGAGAGAGGGAGAGAGGGAGAGAGGGAGAGAGGGAGAGAGGGAGAGAGGGAGAGAGGGAGGGAGATATATATATATATATATATGTATCTCCCACGGTCTCGTGTCGAGAAAATCGTAGGCCGAAGGCCTGTCATGGCCGTCGGGGGAGGTTTTTCTCGTTCACTGTGACCGTGTTCTTTGTTAATTCTCAACTTTAATCGTTAATTTCTTGGTGTTTGTGAAAACGCCTTATTTCTCTCGATAAAGTTTACTGACTTGTTTTCTTGAGTTAGAATGGCGGGTGAACGTTTCCGTGTCAAGATGTTCGCGTCACTAACTCGTAAAAATGCTGTTTTTTGCTTCCCTCCCAGTGAGGTGGAACTTAACGATGTGCTTTCCGCCATCGGTAACATCGTTGGTTTACATAATGTTCGTGCTGCTTCTCGCATGAATAAGAAGTTTGTGGTGTTTGTGTCTAAGGAACACGTGGTCGCCACGGGGGTTGAGCATGGCCTGTTCATCGAACCGAACACTTACCTCTCCATGTTCGCTTTACAGGCCCCAGCGGTTAAAGTTAACATTAATAATATTCCACTATTTATAAGGAACCAGGACTTGTGTAACCAGTTAAACAAGTTCGGTAAGGTTGTGTCGAGGATCTCAATGGTGCCGATGCGTTATGTTAGTGATAAATTTAACCACGTCATGTCCTTTAAAAGAGTGGTTTGTATGATACTACGTGAAAATGGAAAAACACTGAATGTTGTACTCGGTGTAAAAATCGACGGGTTTGAATATAAAATGTTTGTCTCCTCAGAGGTTATGACGTGTTTTGGGTGTGGAGCTTACGGGTACGTGAAGAGTGGTTGTCCCAACGCGGTTACACCGCAGGAAAGTGAAGGTTCGGTGAGGAACGATTCTTCCTCACCACAAACTAATGGAGAGAGGGTGAATCGGGAGCCCCGCCCCGCCCCCCCTCCCCCCGGCTGAGGTGTTTGACGAATTGGACTCGTCCACCCCGACCGGCGTTGGAGAGAGGGTGTGTAATCATGACGTAATGAATCCACCCCCACCAAACGAGGAAGTGAAAGTGGTTGCTTCCTCTCCTTAACCATCCACTGTACAGGACAGTGTGGATGATATGGAGGTATCTGTTACGGATACCAGGAACAAAGGCCAAAAACGGTCAAATGTTGATGCCTTTGATGCTAAGGAGCAGAATAAGGTTCAGATCGTGTCAGGCTCTGTGGACCTCCAAGGTACGTCTCACATTGGAAACCCCTGGGTGGTACCGGAGTCATGTGTGGATGTGGAAACTTCACTTGTTCCACTGGCTGACTCTGAGCGGGACACAGAGAACGGTGAGGTATCTCAGGATGTTTTAAGTGTTTGTCCTGTTAGCCAAACTTGTTCAGACGAGTTAACAGCTATGTCTGACAGTGATGGAGAAATAGATAAAGGGGAAAATCCCTGTGAGTTAAATGTCAACCCCTCCCTCACAGATGATGATGTAAGGGTTGTAGAGGGGAAGGACATGGACAAGGCAAATTCGGAGGGGTCCGTAAACAGAGCAGAACTTTCTGTTGAGCCAAAAGTAAATGTTCCACAAGTAATAGGAGAGGTTATAGATGAAGCACTTGATTCAGATGAAACCTCTTCTACCCCACATTTTAGTGCTTTAAGCTCTCAAGAGGATGAGGGGGGAAACAACACAACCTTAGTGTCTCAAGAAAATGTGGTTAAATTTCTGGATGATACATTCAGGAAAAGAAACGTAAAAATCAAAGATTACTTCCCGAATTTACACAATTTCATTAAAACTGCAAGGGGTATGATTCGTGATCATTATCAGGTTAACATATCAGAGCCTCAATTCCAAAGGTTAAGGAAATGTGTTACTCGGGCTGGTAAAGAGCTTCAAGAATAACTAACTGAATGGAGATAAAAGTAGCATCCCTGAACATCAATGGAGGCCGCAGTTGTGTGCGTCGCCTCCAGGTATTTCAGCTCTTCCAAAATGAAAAAAATTGATGTGTTAATGCTACAGGAGATGCCTGCAAATCAGTCTACTGAGGATGAGTGGTGTAAAATCTTTAAAGGTTGTCTTTTTTTTCTCGAGTGCGCTTGGTGAGGCCAAGGCTGGTGTGGCAATAGTGTTGCATCCTCAACTTCAGCCTTCGGAGATAACTTGTTAGGAAATTTGCAAAGGTTACTTACTGTCTGTGCAATTTGTCAGTAGTAACCTAAAGATTTGCATGACAAATGTTTACTGTCCTAGTGCTAACTCTGAAAGAGGTGCCTTTCTGTACAAGTTGGCAGAGTTTGTAAGCACCATTGACTTAACCATGTTGTTGTGTCTGGGGGGTGACTACAACTGCACCCTCAACCCACAACTTGATCGGAACACTTGTGAGCCTCATCCACCCAGTGCAAGGCCTTTGGCACAGCTCGTCAAAAAGTTTAAACTGGTGGATGTGTGGCGGGTACAAAACCGTAATATCCGTCAGTATACATGGGTTTGTGCATCAAGAAATGTTTTGACGATTGCTCGCCTAGACAGATTTTATGTTAATCATGAAATGGTAAACATTGTTAAGAACTCTTATATAAGGCCGTCTGGTTTTTCCGATCATCACATGATTGTCATGGTGTGTGGCTTTCCTCATCATGTCTGTGCAAGTGCATATTGGACTTTTAATTTGAAACTTTTACAAAGTGCACATTTTATAGAAGCTTTTAAAATGGTATGGGAAAAATGCGAGTCACAAAAGGGTTCATATTTGAACTCAAGACAATGGTGGGACTGCACAAAGTCCCAAATCAAATGTTTTTGCCAACAATACTGCTCTTACAGCACATACAATGCTTTTGGTGTGATATCTGCTTTAAAAAACGAGAAACTTATCTGGGAGCAGAAAGCTGGATTGTCCAGCGTGAATTTCCCGCAGTTGTCGGAGAAAAGGACCCTTCTGGCTGAAATGGTGAAAGAGCGGGCGGCCGGTGCATTCGTTCGACTGCGGAACGAAAAAATCCAACTTGACACACCAAACAAAGGGTTCTTCAATTTGTAAAAAATGGTCAAGACCTCTCAACAAATCCATGCTTT
>NC_140972.1:38247371-38259871 GCF_056783735.1 Eptatretus burgeri
GGGCTTAGTGGTTAAGGTGGCTGGCTTGGGACCTTAGGGTCCTGAGTTTGAGCCCCTGTTCATTGTTGAATTAACACCAGGTGGGGTTGACTCAGCCTGTCATCCTTCTGAAGTTGGTGAAGTGAGTACCAGTGTACTGGGGTAATCACCATTTGGGGTAACCTGCTTTGGAGTGGCGACTCATCCAGGACTGTACTCCTTGCCAAGGGAACTACCTCGGCAGCCCTATGCACCTTTACGGAATGACAGGAATGATATATTATATTATTATTAAAATGGTTGTTGTAGCAGAAAGATTAGATCGGTTTAAATTGGAATTGTAGAGATACCTGGATGAATTGGAGATGCAAGTGTACGCAGGGATATATTGGCAAGACTTGGTGGTAGCTTCATTGTGTCTGCATGGTGATGGTATCTGGTGTTGATGTAATGCAGACATGATGGGCCGAATGGCCTCCTCCTGCGCCAAGTTTTCTCGTATATCCACATTGAAGCCAAGTCTGAGAAATTTATTTTGCAGAGATTTCGGCTTTCACTGCTGTGGTCTGTTTCATGCAAATATGATATTCAGTTTTACATTGCGGTCACCTCAGTTATTTGGAAAAGTTGACAACTTTCTGTGGTCTGTAACTCACCTAATTACAGACATGATTAAATTAGCTCCACTGCTGGGGGCTGCACCAGGCTTCAATAACTGTTATTGCTGTCATACAGTGGTCTCCCTCACCATGTAGAAAACATATGGTCTTGAGTCGGGACATTCAAGCATGAGGCAAACACATGGCCCGGATTTCACTGCCTCTGGGTAGTAGTGTTGGTAACAAATCCATTTGGGTACCTTTAGTGAGAATCCACATTGGCATTCCTGCCTGCTTTCACCAGCTGGTTGGGAAAGAGATTTTATAAATGTGAATAGTAAATTAGTATATTAGAAGGAGTTTTCGTAATTGCTTTTGTTGGCTAACTTATTTTATCCGTGAACCTGGATCGTATGAAAACCATCAAGATATTCTGGAGCCTTAAAGCGTGGCATCACTCCTGTCACGTTCAGCAAATGTGCAGCCAAAACCAGTCTGTGTCATCACAGGGTGATCTCATCACACTTCAGAGAAGAAAGTTGCTGGAATGGCCAAAAAATACCATTCAGTCTAAATGCTCAGTGTATGGTCTCGGTGGTTCGACGGACATATACTACTAGTCCGAGGGATGTTCAGAAGGTAATTTCAAAAATATACTCACAATAATCCACAGCACCCTAACATTCTTGGATTTTTCAACCTACGAGTCATAATGAGTAAGAAAATATGTAAATATATTTGTATTTATAAGTACACCTCATCATACTTTTTTGTGTATCGTGTGCGAATGTGAACATCCAATTCGGATAACTTTTTCACCACCCTCACCCCCAGCTTCACCCCACGTTGGTGCAATACATATGGTAGTATTTGTGAAAGGTCTGTTTGTTTGAACAGCTACAGATGGGACATATGTGTATTGAAACCTTGGACAGGGATGAAAAGCAAATGCATGTGGTTGGCTAGTAAGCATTTGTTATTGGAAAAGGACAAGGAGGGAGCATTTGCTCAGAGAAAAGACTTTCGGCTTGGATAAACGTTATCTTGGCGTAGATGTTGCAGCTGCTCAGTGTTTCAGTCTGTTTTTAATTATCTTGTGCCCAAGAAATCGTTTTTTACATGATGTGTTGCAATGAATGATACACATTGGCAAGGCTGGGCTCAAGTGAAGAGCACCTAGGAAGGATTACATGGATAAACGAAGGGATGTAAAGTTGGATAAAAGATAAACTGACACTTGTGAATCGTAGATGTTCAAAGGAGTCGAAAAGAAGGACTATTATATCGGTAAAGAAAGAGAAGAGCTGAAAAGTATCCCGAGAAACAAGCTGTGATTTGGGATTTTAGTTGAATGTGTGTGAAATAAGGAGACTGTAAAGTGGATGAAATATAAAGCGCAAACTGAACCGATAAAGAACTAGAGCAGCATTCCGTAGAGCGTATATCTCCGCCAGGCTGATTAGTTTACGTTTTGTATTCCACTGATAGGCTGGATCTGGATTTTGACCTGAACTAAAATTTAATCAGATTGTTCTTGTCACCAACCAAAATTTCGTCCGAATCCGTCCCTAACTTTTTGAGATATCGTGTTGTATATCGTTTTTGGCTCTATCACTCAGTGGTGAAGAATTACTTTAAAATTCTCATATCCGGATTCGGATCTTCACCAAAATCTAACGACTTCGTCCTTGTCACACACCCAAGCTCTCCGCAAAGTTTCGTCGGAATCCGTCCACAACTTTTTGAGATATTTTGTTCACAGACAGACAGACAAGAGCGAAAACATAACTTCCATCCACCTTCAGTGGCGGAGGTAGTTACCTCGCCAGTTGTGAGTAGACGGATGATAAATTGGAATAATCTCAGTGCTCCAGATGAAAGGGTCATGGGTAACTTGAGAAAAATAAAATTGAGGGAAGTAATGATGGTTGGGGGGATGGGTGGAGGTGGGAGTGTGAAGGTAAAGGAGATTATGACCAGCGAGGTGGGAAATTAAATTCATTGGGAAGAGAGGACGTTAAAATTTCTACCATTCTTGCATACATAGTATGTAGATGGTCCCACGAAAACTGCATTGGCTCAGGGTACAATGGAGTGTGAATTGGAGAAGGATTATCTGGCAGGATGGCTGAGAGGAACGCATACTCACCTCTAAGCTGTCTGGCCTGGGTTTGAATCTCGCCCTCGTTACAAATGACTGTCATTCCGGTGTTTCCCAGGCAAGGTGATTCATCAATGTGTGTTTACTCCCTTGGATGGATGTTAAACGGGTGTCCAGTCGGCCAGAATTTGTTGGTGGACGTTAAAGATTCCACGGTGTCCTTCACGAAGAGTGGGCAAGCTCTTGTTGAGCACCATGAACAATTTCCAAATTCCTGCCCGAACCAGCAGAGGGCATTGCATCAGCAGCACATACGCACCCTCAGCCAATGATGCTACCCCGCAGCCTTGCACCTTGCATCGAAGCATTTTTTTCCATTCAATTCTGCTCGGATTTAATTGGTTAACATCAAAACTTTCATTTTTGACTGACTAAATTAAAATGTCTTGAATTGGAAGGGGTGATCAGTAAATATGTTTGCTCAACAGAGGAAAGTCAAGTGCTGTATTCTTAAACTAGCTTATTTATGCAAAAAAAGGAGAATATATATATAGCTGCAAAAGTAGGTATACAATAAGGATTATATCAGTATTACCAGTATTATAATAGTGGTGCTCGGATTCATTTAATACGACAATTCATTTAATTCATTAAAATCATTATTACCATTTTAAAAAATTTAATTTTTGTGTGCACGATATGTTTTTCGTTACTGTATACTTACTTTTGGAGCCCCATATATATATATATATATATATATATAAATTTATATTTATATATATATATATATATATATATATATGTATATATATATATATATATATATATATATATATATATATATATATATATATATATATATATATATATATATATCTTCTTCTTCTTTCGGCTGCTCCCGTTGGGGGTCGCCACAGCGGATCATCCGTATGATCCGCATTGTGATTTGGCACGTGTTTTACGCCGGATGCCCTTCCTGACGCAACCCTGGTCGCCTCTTACGACACAGGGATATGGTACACCTATTTTAACCGGGGTATACACCGGCCCAGTATACTGGTACTCATTTCGCCGACCTCGGAAGGATGACAGGCTGAGTCAACCCCCTGGTGTATTAATTCAGTGGCCCAACGGGGCTTGAACTCAGGACCTTTTGGATCCCAAGCCGCTGCCCTAACCACTGCGCCAACGCCAGGCATATATATATATATATATATATATATATATATATATATATATATATATATATATATATATATATATATATATATATATATATATATATATATATATATATACATACATATATATATATATATATATATATATATATATATATATATATATATATATATATATATATATATATATATATATATATACATACATACATACATACATACATACATACATACATACATACATACATACATACATACATACATACATACATACATACATACATACATACATACATACATACATACATACATACATACATACATACATACATACATACATACATACATCTATAATTAATTTTGACGAGTTTTCTACAGTTTTTTTTTTTCTTTTTTTTTTGCGTTATTTTTCATTTTAAGTGAACAATGAAACCTCATCCACCTCTGTTAGGTCACAGACCAACCCTTGTAGTTTAGAAATTAACCCTTTAATTCTAACGAATTGAGCCATGGAAATATATAGGAGAAAGTTATTTAAAAAAAAATTAACTATTGGTTTCTCATTATCTTCTTTACAGGATCATCTGAAAGTAGCCATTATCGGCTTGCTGAAAATAGCCACGCTTCTTGAACAAAAATCTGGAGCCCAGGCAAGCCATGCATATGAAGGCAAAATAAAAAAGAAGAAACTACTTCCTTTTCATTCAAACAAGAACCCTAGGGAGTGAGAAATGCCTTTTGGCCAAGGATGGTCCAGACCTCTTGATCATTGATGTTGCGTCTCAAGGCTGCCTTCAAGCTCGCCGGGCTGCCCCCCCCCCACTTTGAAGTACACCTCCTCCACACTGTGTGAGGTTGTCTGAAGAGAAAAAAAACAAACAGGAAATTTCAAAGGAGAATGATTTAAAAGCAATGAACCTTGTCTGTAGAAGTCTAAAAGCAGTTTGCTATCCAGGGGGAATTTTTATGACCTAGTGCCTTCTAAGTGGGTTATTTGCCAGGACATTCCAAAGCCTCAGCTGCTTGGAACTTTGTCCTTGCACTGAACTGGTTCAAATGAAGTGACAAAAGTTATCTTGATGTCTCGTTGATATTTTTTTCCGACCCGAGAATGTATAAAGCAAGATGTTGGCTTCATAGGATGTCTGCATGCAAAATCATAATATCTTGTCTTGTTCCAAAGTTTGTCGATTGCCCTCTTTTGGGAGAAACGAGCATGCTAAGGTTTTGTGCATGTGTTATCATCACTTAATGACTCAATTTGACGATTTAATGTGTTTCACTATATTATATTACAGCATGGTCATCATTTCAGCTTGTCTCAAAAGAAGACGATTTGCAACTTTTTTATGCAAAAAGGTGGGTGGAGGAAAAGGTAGACTTGGACAAATATGGGAATTGGGAAAGAATGATGGGTAGGAGAGGATGCACGAGGTAGGCAGCATGCATGTGGAAGCAAGCTCTCAGGAAGGAAAAACTGGATATTTGTAAAGATGTGGGCTTGGGGATAGTTACTCGGGTAGAAAAGATCATGGTTTTGGATGGGGGGTGATCTGTATGGTGGTGATCAGCTGAAATGAAGACCTGGAGGGAAGAATGAGATTAAAGAGAATGTGGAAGTTGGTTCCACGGGTGGGAAAAACGAGGAACAAATGAGTGGAGGTGAGCAGTGTTTCTGGATTTTTGGAGTTTCAGCAGAATTGGGGTTGCTGGTGGACCACTTGTGCCCGACAGAAACCTGGGGGGAGGGGTGACAAAGCAGAGATATATATATATATATATATATATATATATATATATATATATATATATATATATATATATATTGAGACCATACTCTGTGCATAGTGTTGGTGCTGCTTAAGCAGTCTCCTTGGCTATTGGGCACAATCCTGGACGGGTCGCCACTCCGACACAGTATACCAGCATGCTGGCACTCATTTTGCCGACCTCGGAAGGATGACAGGCTGAGTTAACCCCACCTGGTATTAATTCAACAGCTGAGCAGGATCCAAAGCCCACCACCCTAACCTTTAGGCCAACACCAGGCCAACACCAACACCATCTTTGAAGAAGGTGCAAACACCAGAAATGAGACGGTCAAAGACAGAGAGGCCAGCGACCTACCTGCAATGTTAAAGTGATAGGCCCATGGACTCAGCTTCATTGTGGGAGATTCCAGTGTTCTTGAAGGCCTTGGTTTCTATGGATCAAGCTGAGCAAGATGTGAGGCAGCGGTACCAGCACAGAAGGGAGAGCACTGTTTCATCAAGCTGAAGATGAAGGCCTTGCATGTTGATAAAAGTTCAGGTTTTCCATGTAAATACGTTTCCTGATGGAGGATACCCAGTTGGTGGCTGGCTGAATCTCAACTGATGGTCTGAGATCAGAAAAGGAAGAATTTAATGTCAACTGCAACAGATTCCTTCACCGTGCTGATGATTATGTTGTCATGACATCATTGTCTATCATGCCAAGTGGACTTGAACAAGACTTGTAAGATGTGGAGAAAAAAGCCACAAAATTTTTGCTGCTTCATTGTTCAACACTCTTCATTTGTGAAGTTTTTGATCATCGTATAAACATGTTTTTAACATTCTTCACGATGATGATATCTCCCATACTATTTACAGAGTGTTGGTGCTGCTGAAGCAGTTTATTGGCAAGGGTTATGCTGGGTGGCTTGCCATTTCCTTCCCAATAATCAGTCATTGCAGGAATTTGTAATTCGTTCAGGGTGCCAGCGATAGCTTGCCTCCTCTTGATGAAGAACACCATGGGAATTGTAACGCACACCAACGAATGTTAGCAGACAGGGCACTAAGTTTTATTTCCTTATGAGGGTCAGGATCTCATTGAATGATACATCACCTCGCCTGCGAAACACCAGGATGACAGTCTATAACTTGGCTGAGATTCAACTCCAGAAGAGACATCTCAGAGGTGAGTGTTGCATACCTTTAGGCTATTCTGCCAACATACACTCTTCATCCGATCTGATGTACCATACTCTGTGATACAGAGCGTTAGTGCTGCCGAAGCAGTTTCTTGGCAAAAGTTAATGATGGGCAGTTTGCCATCCCTCTCCCAGCAGTAGTTCTGGCAGGAATTTGAAATTTGGCCATGGTGTTAGTGATTACTTGCCTCATCTTCAGGAAGGAGACTGTGTGATATTTAATGTTCAAGAGCGAATGCGAACAGATGGCATACCCAGTGTAGCGACATCCTTCCGAGGGATGGCACACACATTGATGAATCACCATGCCTGTGAAACATTGGGATGACAGTTTTTTTTATCTGGGTCAGGATTGAAGCCCAGGATAGACAGCTTAGATGCCAGTATGCATACCTACAGCGTCGGCCATCTTGTGAGCCCCACATTCTTCATACATCATGGCATATTAGGTAAATATTTTGTGATTTATTCCTGATTTGATCGACACTATTATCAAACATCTAAAGCTAAATACACATGTGATATTGTCACATGATTTGTCACGTGCTGAGAGTCTAATTTGCTTACTTTTAAGATGCACTATACTAATTTTCTGCTCACAATATCTACATTCACAACATGGTATTAATGCGATCTATATATCAATGCTTTTGCACAGATTGTATTGATAAGTCGGCCCAGTCATAATGTTTGGTAAAATATCCTCATGGATAAAAACTTCAACAAATACTAAATGTTTTTCAAAAGGCAGTCTCTAAGGAAAACATAAAAGAATGCTGCATATCCATTGGACTGTTTTCTGTGTTTTGGATGTCAGATGGTTTGAGAGAGTATATTCATTCCGCAAACACTGCACAATCCTCTGCAAAGGACATGATCCCTTGATCTTTCAGCTCGTAATGTGGAGAGTTGTCAAATTACCTCTCATGAGATCATTTCCTCACAGCTGTGGCTTTCTCTGCCCCACCCAGCTGGCTCCATGGTGTCCGATCTCTCGCTGTAACCCAAAAACTGCACCCGATGATCCCAATCAAAGGTCTCGGCACCTTCAACATCTCACCCAGCTGAGGTTGTTGTCACAAGTCTGAAGCAGGCTTGTTTCTTCCAGGCTTTGTATTCATCGTTCTATGCAAATAGTGGTTAACATACTCTATAAAAGTTTGCATTGGCGTGTCCTGGATGAGGAAATCGGAAGTTTGGTAATTTTTGTTAAATTCGTTGTTGTCAGGTGATGCAAGATAATTATGTGTCATTTTGGTGAGCCATTGAATTTCGACTGGAATTAAAATAAAGACTGGAAGTATATGGATTTAGCGTATGGTTTCAAGAAAGACACCGATTCTTCTTTGGAGAAAGGGTAAGTTTATGTGGAGTACTTTTCTGTTTTTCGGCATCTTTACCAAGGCATTTGGTTTACAGAAATAACAACAACAAACTCGAGAAGTGTTACAGCCCAAAAACGAAAAATTCAGAACACATGCTTCTGCAGATGTGTGTGTGTGTGTGTATATATATGTATGTATGTATATATATGTATGTATATATATATATATATATATATATATATATATATATATATATATATATATATATATATATATATATATATATATATATCCTGGTGTTGGCGCACTGGTTAGGGCAGTGGCTTGGGATCCAAAAGGTCCTGAGTTCAAGCCCCATTGGGCCACTGAATTAATACACCAGGGGGTTGACTCAGCCTGTCATCCCTCCGAGGTCGGCGAAATGAATACCAGTGTACTTGGCCGGTGTATACCCCGGTTAAAATAAGTGTACCATATCCCTGTGTCGTAAGAGGCGACCAGGGTTGTGTCAGGAAGGGCATCCGGCGTAAAACATGTGCCAAATCACTATGCGGATCATACAGATGATCCGCTGTGGCGACCCCTAACGGGAGCAGCCGAAGGAAGAAGAAGAAGATATATATATATATATATGTATATATTGGGTCGCCGAAATAGGTGACCCTTATTGTCAGTAATTCTGTCTGTTTGTTTGGATGTTTGTTCGTTTGTCATCAGCATAATTGGTAGTAAACGTGGGCCGATTTTGACCAAACTCGGGTGGTAGGTACATCTTCTGACCTTGTGCTTTGGAAATTGTGATGGTTGCTAGGGATGCTTTGGTTCCCTAGCAACAACCGAAAAACCTTCAAAATTGGTACTGTTCACGCGAAATCAATTCCGAAAGCCATTATCCCACATAGGGTTATGAAATTTGGCACGAATGATCTACAGGTGATGCTCTATCAAATATATTCCGGTTTTTGTGATGCATAGAATACTTTACCCGCAGCACCCCCTACAATTATGGTATGTGCGAAAATTGGCGAAAATTGAAGGCCCCCTAGCGACCAGGTGAGTGCATCGATACGAATGAAACTTTGCAGGTTCATGGTACTCAATGAGTACTACAACTTTGCCTCAGGATGTATTGACCGATTTCGCTTAGGTTGGGGTCAAAGGTGAATTAGTGCAAAAATCGATAATATGCGAGAGCTGGAAGTGCCTTCGCGCCAAATGCTACTCCTCCTAGGGTTATGGTCGGATGGTCATGAAAATTCACGCTAATTGTCTGGAATACATTGTGCACAATCGATAGTCGGATTTTTGATTGAGATCTTTGTTCACCCACAACACCCGCTCGAACTTTGGGGATTTCCGATTTCAAACCGCATTTTCAGTACTTTTCATTCAAATGGATACCGAGTAGTTATCAGTGGATGGAACTGGATGAGATTTGATATGCATAATCTTAAGGTTATTCCCTATCCACTATATGACATCCATTTTGCTCTATATCTTATAGTTTCCAGCTCGGCAACCTATCGCCGCCTACCGGCTTGTGTGTATGTATATATATATATATATATATATATATATATATATATATATATATATATATATATATATATATATATATATATATATATTGTTAGAGATGTTGCTTCCGGATAACTCTGCGAGGACGGCATGTCCCGAGAGACCACGGATGCCATCTACAGTGCAACCTTTAACTCGGGCCGGATCTTCGTGCCCAGTCAGTTTGACTGTGCCAGTGAGTTTAGTGTGGCAGACAGGGAACCGTGCCAGCAACTACGTGGCGGTTAATTAATTGGCCGAGCGAGCCAACACTGCATGCCGCATTACGTCGGCTACCATTGCAATGAGAGTCTTGGACTAATTTCCCCCCTGGAATCCTATTTCAGTTCAAGTGCGAGCAGGATAAATGAGGAGCACAAATAAACAGTTAATTTAATATTTTACAGATGCGAAAGAACAAGAGCTGACTGGAGGAATGATTGGGAGGAATGAATTGGAAAGTAACGGGAATGTTTGGGTTCAGAAATGGCAGGAAAAATCAATAAAAGGCATTACAAGCAAACAGGCATATTCACAAGCACGTGCACATTTCCCCCTTACCACTGCCGAATATATCTGCCCTGGTTTGCAGGAATTGACAACATTCAACATTCACTTTCAACTAACAACATTCAACAACACCATTCAACATGCAGGTACACTGACAACATTCACTTACCACAGAACATGCTACTGGGTCCATATACAACCGTGGAAAAATGCACAGCATTTTGAGGATACAGGGAGGCAGAGAATTCAGAGGTAGAAATAAATACATCGGTGTCTGGTGCAAGCCCCAGCGAACCTGTGATCGCTTCAGTTGAAGCAAGCATTGCCACTTCCCAGTGCCGAACCCACTTCACGTATCTCCTTTACTTTCTTACCTCTGCCTACTGCGCTCTGATGCCCGCTCACCCCGCCGCGGCCCTGTCCATCCCACACGTTGTCTGCAGGACTTCTCGAGGACTCGCCCACCCAGCGCAAGGAGCTTTTGTGCTCTTTTGGAATGCAGTGTGGAGCTATTTAGTGCGAAGGACACCGTGCAGTCCATGTCGTTTCACAGCCGCTGGAGCGAGCATGAGGTAAAAAAAAAATGAAATATGAGGAAGAAGCGTTGTCCTCTGATGAGTGTACATGTTGAAATGAGTGCGTAGAATGAGAGAGACATGAGTTGTGAAAGAAAGCAAGAGAAATGCGGACTCGAACTGTGAGGGTGAAGAGCACATGGAAAACAGCTCTCTGATTTCTTGCTCCGATCGGGTCCTTTTGGCGAGAAAGAGAGAATGGAGTCAAATTGTCCTTATTCCCTTTTTAACCTCTGGATGGCGCTCTATAGAAGTTGCTCGAAACTCCATCATTGTCTCCGTCCTTCGCTCTGCCGGCTCTGGCTCCTTGTTGACCCAGCTGTGCCGCATTCACATCACGCAGAAGGGGGGGGGGGCGGAAGTGGTTAAGGGGTGGAATGTTCTAGCATCATCCAGCAACTTCCATCCTTGCCATTGCTTCCCTGTGTGAACGTGGTTTTCACTCCGGTGCAGCTGACACCAAGTGAGGCAATGACTTGTGAGTGTTTCGGTGCAGGGAAACAGTTTGTTCGTTGGTTTTCTCTGTATAGTGTGTGATGAAGTGGATGCTTGAGAATGGTGTGAAATGTATGAGAATGTTTGACATAAAGAGATAGAGAGATAGAAGTGAAATGGAAAATGGACAGAAATAGAAAAGGAGGAAAAAGGGAGCAAAACCCTATCTGCTCACTGCTCACATATTTGTCACATACATATGATTTAGCTAACTTCTAAACAGAATACCGGAACCAAAAAATGTGACTAATATTTATGGGACATTTTCACAAAAGCGGGTGGGGTAACGGTAAAGAGTGTCCGAGAATTTTTATCAAGCATATATTGCCCAGTCAGTGCAGAGACCTTCTGGTGATCCTGCGTTGCTGACATCATTTGAACATTTTTCTAGGCCTTATAAGGGGTCCAAGCATTATTTCGAGAATATCAAAGAAAGTTGATTTTTTGAGTTTGTTCTTTACCGTTACCTGACCTGCTTTTGTGAAAATGTCCCTTATGTGTTTTTCTTTTGACCTGCATGGGAAGCACCACATTGCAGCCTTGTGGAGCCGCAGGTATGAGCGAGGCTCTTGCCGAGTCACCACGTGACCATCAGTGATTTAATGACGCCAAGCTTCTTCATCACGTGTTAAACTTTATCCTATGATTTATGACTCGCAGCCCTCGAATATCGGATCTTCCTGTTACTTAGCACCTTTGGGCCTGCTTTCATTCCGACAGGGACAAAGGGAGAGACACAGTTGGGGAAGACAAGACGGACCACCGTGACTTGGTGCGATAGTTCCGGGAAACTTATGCGTCCATCGGGGTGGTTGCACATTCTGAAAAGCCCGCAGCTACTTGAGGGCACTGGCGTTCCCCGTGACTGCAGTGAATGCCACCCTTGTACTCTGAAGTTTATTGAGTTGATGCTCTAGAGACTGTGCCAAACACCGATGGACGCGAGGTGCACCCTATGACCCCCCTTCCTTCCCCCAATAGCTATACCCCCGTGCACTGAGATGTAATGGCAGCTTCACCAATCTCACACGTCCCTCATAGTACACAACCATGAGCGCACCACGATCCGATGACCATGATCCGATGACATCCGTGGGGATGCCACAGAGTGCAGGAAGGCAGGCAGGCAACGAAGATGGGAACCTCGAGCAGAAAAGCCGACTCTTAAAAGAGCCAAGCCAGATGTTCGTAGAAATAACAAACCAGGACCGAAACCAAATGC
>NC_140972.1:38264871-38319871 GCF_056783735.1 Eptatretus burgeri
TGATTATTGCTTGTAAATATATCCCACTGATTGCATTGATTGTGTTTGTAATATATATATATATATATATATATATATATATATATATATATATATATATATATATATATATATATATATATATATATATATATATATATATATAAACAGGCATTTTTAAAGCCATTTCCCCTGCTGGAGCAGGGGTTAGCCATGTGGGCCCCATGATAATCTTCTCCACTTTGCCATATTTTCTGCATCTCCCCTTGTTATAACCCCCTTACCCACATTTCTTCTTCCACCATCTTTAGCCACGTATTTATTGGTCTTCCCCATCCTCTACTTCCTTCCACACTCATTTCCATCTCTCTTCTTACCCAGTCACTTTCATCCTTCCCCAACACATGACCCAACCATCTCAACCTGTTTCTCTTCACAACATCCATCACAGGCTCTATTCCCATCATCTTCCACAATTCATTTGTCTTCCACACATCATTTGTCTTCATCAAACGATATTCCACACATCCACCGAACCATTCACATTTCCACCCTTTCCAGCCTTCTTTGCTGCTCTACGTTCATTACCCATGTCTTGCTCCTAGAAATCATAGCACTTCTCACACATGTAGCATACACCTTTCCCATCAACTTCAACGACACTCCCCTCCTCGTCAGCACTCCATTCAGTTCCCGAAACTTCTTCCATGCACATCTCACTCCAGCAACTGTTGCCGAGTCTGATCCACCTTCTCCATTCAGCATGTCTCCTTGGTAGCAAAATGTTTTCACACCTTCCAACTTCACACCATCTCAAAGATCCAACTCAACAATTCCTCCATCTGCAGCTCCCTCGATGCACACCTTACACTTGAATGTAGCTGCCACACTGGTTAATAACCCCCTCACCCCACTACATTTTCCAAGAACTCATTCAGCACACATTGTACACTGAATGGAGTTCACCCCGACACCCTTCCTGCACACAGCACATGGCCACTTCCCAGTCCTTTCCACCTCACCACATGCTTTACCACTTGCCATCACCTTCGTCTTTCCGATATTCACCTTCAAACCTTTTCCCTCCATACATTCCTTCCACTTATCCATCATCTTCTTCAGTCCATCCATACTCTCTGCAATCAATACCAGATCATCTGCACACAATTCTCACGGTAAACTTTCCTTTACCCTCCAAGCCAGCACCTCCATCACAACTACATCTAGTACTGGACTTAGTACCGACCCCTGGTGCACTCCCACCTTCACCCAAACTCACCACTGTTCCCATCCTTCGTCCTCACAGCTGTGCGCGCTCTCCCTCATACATGACCATCACTACTCTGATCAACCATTCCTCCACTCCTAACTTCCTTAATGTCCATGTCATTACTTCACGTGGAACCCTATCAAATGCTTTCTCCAGATCAACAAACCCAACAAACAACTTCTTCCTCTTCGCCATGTACTTCTCCTGCAACTGCCTTACAATAATAATCTCATCTGTCGTTCCTCTTCCTGGCATAAATCCAAACTGAATTTCGTCAATCTTTCCCTTCTTCCTTATCCTCTTCTCTAACACCCTTTCCAATACCTTCATTCCATGCTCCAATGACTTTATCCCTCCAGACGAGTCACAATCCAGAGGGTCACCTTTCCCCTTGTACAGAGGGACGAGGGTACTCAGTTCCCAATCTACTGGAATGCGGCCTTCTTTCACCGCCAGATTTCAGATCTCTGTCATTCTCTTCACACCCCAACTTCCCGCTGCCTTCAACATATCTCCCACAACTCCCGTTGGCGCTCCTGCTTTTCTACTCTTCATTGCTCTTATCGCTTCCTCAACCTCCTTCTCAGTTATCTTCTCTGCCGGTCCTAAAATTGGGTTGCTCTCGATGTTGTTATCCCATTTATTCCCTACATTCAACAGACTTTCCAGATATCTCTTCCACCTTCCTTTAATTCCATCTGAATCCACAACGATTTGTCCCACTTCATCCTTCAAGCGACTCACCCCCGCCATATCGCACCTCTCTTTCGCTATCTGCTTTTCAATCCTAAATACCACTCTCTGACCCTCTTCCGGATCCATACGTTCGCCGAGCATTTTCTTATGCGCCTCCTTCGCCTTTGCAACCTCTTTCTTTGCATCCTTCTTGGCTGCCTTATAACTTTCATACACTGCCTCTTCTGCCACCGTACCCTTCGCCTTCTGCCACTCCATAAACTTCTTCCTCCTCTTGTCAATCCTCTTTCCAACTTAATCCCCCCACCACCATGTTTCCGAGTGCCTCGGTGGTCCTTTTGTCCATCCACATACCTCACCAACGACTCCCAACAGACTATCTTTCATTGACATCCAACCACTTTCAAGCTCAACCACATCATCCTCAACCATATTATTATTATTTATTTTTCCCTCTACCAGAGATGATATAAAATGAGCTGTTTCTTTTCTGCTGTCCCCAGTGAACGTTTGTTTAACTCACATTATCAGGATCGAGTGAACCCCGTGAACAGTTTTACAGTATCTTTGATGTTAGACTTGCAAACGACTCTTTTTCAACATAGAACTTTGCTACACAACATCTTGCATTTTGTAAAAGTCAGGTGGTAATGTGCAGAACTTTCATTTAGAAATCAAACTTTAAAAAGTAAATGCTTTCATATATTTTGTCCTTGCAGTGCTAACAAATTGTAGGATGATTCGACTGTGTGTTGTTGCTATCGTTATGAATGACTCCAAGACTCCAATCAAGATTTTTTGAATAATTCCACATCGAGTCCATCAATTGGTCGACGATCAAATGTTCATATTGATACCTGTAACCAATTTTTACGTTGTAATATTTTAATTTTTACGAACTGATTTTCCCAGCTTGAGATTTTACTTTCTCCAAGCCAGAAGGAAAAAAACATGGCTTTGGACCATATAAAGCCATCCTTACTGGCTGTTCACAGATACACTGGATCAACAGCTGAAATAGTTTTTTAAAAAACATTTAATAAGGTGTGTTATCAAGAAAATAAAAAAGAAAGATGTTAACGAGATTGTAGATGCCTTTGGCAGTTGTGGACGTTAACCGTTGCGGTAGATGAGAAGTCTTGGCTTTGTAATCAGCAGAACATGAGTGAGATGGGGGAATGTGTTTCAGGAATTGGGAAGAAAAGTTTAGAGGTGGATGTTTGGAAATGAGGGTAAAGTAATGAGTTTAGATTTGGGGAAAATCTTTTTTTCTTAACTTAATACGGATATCGAGGCTCATGAAGGAGTTAAAAGACATTAAAGTTGACTATACTGTATATGGTACTTGCAATGGAATTATAGGTGAAAGGTAATTAATACAACATGATAGAAGTCCTAAAACTAGTACTCTATCTTTTAGTGGCCCCAATTATTCTCACCCTCTTACTGGATTGGCCAGGAAAAGTTTTTTGGCTCAAGTCTTTCACAAACCAGCTGGTCAGGTCTGACGGACCATTCAAGGTGATTGGAATTTGTGATTTGTTCAGGGTGCCGGTAATAACAAGTCAACTCGTTGTAAAAGATGCTGTGGGATATTTAACCTCCGCCATCAAAAACTACTGTTAGCTTTACATACCATATCAAGGGACGGTGTGCAATGCCTTCCTTTCCCCCACCTCCACTGGCACGCCATCAAACTGTACTCTTGGTAAAGTTTGATCCTGTCGTCTGATCCAATTATAATTTTACAAAACTGGTGTTAGCTTTTCGGTTAAGGTAGCTGGCTTAAGATCATAGGATCTTGAGTTCAAGCTCCTGTCTTTCAGTTGAAATCACACCAGGTGGGTTGACTCAACCTGTCATCCTTCCGAGGTTGGCAAAATGAGTACCAGCTGACTGGTAACGGGGGATTTGCATGAGCGGCACAGCCGTGCCCCCAGAAAATTATGCAGCCAAGCATCCACAGGCTCCATACGAATGAGTAAATAACTCCAATTATGAAGATCAAACCAAGCCCAGACAGCTTGATAATGAGCACACTTATCAGTGAGCTCAACTACGAATACAAGCAAAGCTCGTATGTACAAGTTTCATAAATGACGAAATTAGAAATACCAAAACACAATAGTATATGGGGACAATAACATTACGATAGCCTTTTAAACTAGTCAAGCTTGGACTGATAACATTGCTAAACTGGAACGCCACTCGGAAGAGTGAATACCTCCGCCAGGCTGGACAGTTTACATTTTGTATCCCACTGATGGGCTGGATCTGGATCCAGACATGAACCAAAATGTATTCGGCTTGTTCTTGTCATCCAACCAATTCATCTACCTAGTTTTGTCATAACTCGTCCGCAACTTTTTGAAATATCATGCTACATATCGTTTTTAGCCCCCATCTCTCAATGATGAAGAATCACTAATAAAATGTAACAAAAAGTCATATCCCGATCCAGATTCGGATCTTCACCAAAATCGAATCAGTTCTTCCCCGTTACACACCTAACTAGTACACCAAGTTTCGACGGAATCCATCTGCAATGTTTGGAAATATCGTGATATATATATATATATATATATATATATATATATATATATATATATATATATATATATATATATATATATATATATATATATATATATCGTTTTTGGCCCTATCACTCCATGGTGAAGAATCATTTAAAAGGTTCTAGTATCCAGATCTGGATCCAGATCTTTACCAAATTTTAATAAAATCGTCCTTGTCACACATACAAACTCTCCAACAAATTTCGTCTGAATCCGTCCGCAACATTTTGAGATATCCTGTTCACAGACAGACAGACAGACAGACAGATAGACAAACAGGGTGAGACCAATAACCTCCATCGACCTTTGGTGGCAGAGGTAATAAACAGATTCATAAGAAGTAAAGAAACATAAATTATTCCTCTTGTGTCATGCTTGAGATGCAACGACCAAAATCAACAATCATTTCGTGGATCGTAATACAGTATTTATGTTTGGTTTTGCTATTATTTGATAGAATGGGATTCTGTTGTTGTTTGTTGTTGTCGTCGTCGTTGTTTCTTCATTTTGTTGAAAGTCTTTTTTCACTTGTGCCTTCTCAACCACCATTTTGTCAACCCCCTCCCCTCACCACCTCCCTTTCCTCCCAGCAGTTTTGGGAGCTTGTTATGTGTTTGGAAGAGGGTGGAGTTCAGCTTACTTCCTTCCTTTAGTCTCTCCACCACCCAGTAGCTGGATATCCCCAGAGCAAACATACGGCAAGAGGACGCTGCAGCCTTTAAGAAAAAAAAAGATGACGTTAATGGTGTTGCATTGCCCTATAAAATGATAAAGGCTTTCTTCCTGTTGCGGTATGTTAAATCTTGATCAGCTGGAGGAAGTAATGCAGTATTTTCAATACCTCCTCAGTAGCATCCATCAAGAATAGTTTGTACAAGCTTCATTAGATAAATGTATGTTCACACAGATTTACCTGTCAAAGGGAAGACTTCCCTGCTCTGATATTCTATCTGATTGCCCCTACTTGTCCATGGTTATCTCGGTATTATATCGAAAAATAAGCAGAATTTATTCTCCTCCATCTCCCTTTAATCTTATACATGTCTTTCCTCTCCATTCTCCTTCCTTCTATTTCCACTCGATCTCATTCTCCTTGCCAAATCCCCCCATTTCATGACACCCCCTTCCTCACCTTAACTCTTCTTGTTAAAAATTGGTTTGTGGTTAACATATTTGTTAAATTCATTGACTTTTCAGTTTGCTAATAGCTAAATACATTATTTGCTGTGCTGGAAGAAAAGCAAAGAGATGGTGTACTCACCTTGGAGTAGTCTAATCTGGGTCTGATTCCCGACGTGATTATAAACTGTCATCTTCATGCTTCACATACAGAGCATTACATCAGAGAGAGCACTATCATACAGAGGGATGTTAACTTGGGTGACCTGTTTGCTGGCACTTGTTGATGGATATTTACCGCTGCTTTTATAGTGTAGTAACAGTAGATACTGCATCCTGAGGTCTGCTATGTTCAAAAGGCACACTTAGCCAACTGTCTCTTTTGCATTGTCTTGTGAATGCAAAAAGTAACTAAATTATTATGTTACACAAGATTAGGCATTGTTTTTGCATTGATGATAAGTTGAGGTCATAACCTATCTTTGCATTGTTCCACATGCAGTCTTGGAGCAGCTGCTGCCAGAGATGTGTTCCCTACTCGAGTTATTGGAGCAAGAGCAGCTCTCGGCCGCTACGCAGACTTGTCGCGATGCCGTGCTGAAACTCCTCAGGCAGCTAAAACCGTCGGATGGTCAGTGTCGCATGACAGGTTTTGCTGTTTATTTTTTCCTGAAAGGTACATCACATATTGTTGTTGTTGGCTACTTCCATGTTGAATTCCATCTTGATCCATGTAGCTCTCCTGCAGTCCACTATCTGGTTTTCCACTCTCCATCACATCCTGCCAAACCTCAGAATGACACCACGCCTGCTGTATCTTGATCTCAGTCCCACACCCTATCGCATGGCCCACCTTATTTGCCTACCCTCTGCTGTGTTGTTTTGCTCAAAAATTTCCAGGCCGGCTGCTTCCTGCTTTTAATGTTTTGCCAAACAAAGGCCTATTTGAACTTGTAAAGCAAACTTCTTATTCCATGCAGAAAAATGTCTTCCTTGGCACACCTGCAGCATAGATAGCCTGATGATGAGCACACTTATGAGCACAGAGCACACTTACAGAAAGTAACATTTTTATAGCAACAATACAACCCCAAATGCTGCCACCACCATTTGAGAAAAAAAGGTCTTTTGCCTGGATCACTGAATTTTCAAATTTAAAGCTGATTATCTCAAAATTGGGTGAATGCAGGGTGGGGGGGTTAGGGGTATTAAATTGGATGTCAAATTAATAGGATACTTGCAGAAGTCCATGGTAAAATACTACAACAGAAAAATTAAATGGTTAGCTTTTTATTCTTTCGCTCGTTCAAAGAGCTCAAAAATGGTGGAAGGTTCAATAAGGAATGTCTTTGGTTGTAATTGTGTGCTCCTGGTGCTTAAAGAAAAGAAGAGAGTAAAATGAGTTTAACAACTTGCTGATTTATTCAAAATATTTCATTGGGAAAAGAGCTTACCGTACATTATATGAAGATGATTTTAGGCTTTGGAACGAAGTACAGGCTGTCCACAAAATCTTGTTTCAGTTTTAAAAAATTATTCCAACCAAACCAAAAGAGATATAATGATGCAGTTTTTTGCATTTTGTCACATAATAAATAAAGTTTGTTTTCCTGTTCTTCAGGACACCTCAGCATGTGCACCTGTAGTGGCATGTAGCACATCCAACCGATATCCACTTCAGTCCAAGTGTTGGCCAACATATCCCTCATCAAACTGCTGATGCAATGGGTTATCCTTGCACAAAGTGTTTCAATGTCAGCAACAGAGGCTTGGAAAACAATCTGTGATATACCCCCACAAGAAGAAGTCTAAGGACATCACGTCGGGAGACTGTGGAGGCCATGGGACTGGCCCGGCCACCATGTCCAATCCATCCACTGGGAAAGTTCTCAGTTCTAAATGTTGCACCATTTGCACTTATCCATGTGAAGATGCAATCTCTTGTGTACAACTTTGTTTTTTTTACATAATAATTTTCCTGAAGATTTGAAATAATGTGAGACAACTTTTACTTAAATATTTTTTTCTCTCCAAGGAGCACTTCCATGTTTCAGGGAGGGACATGCAGACAGTAGGGACCCATGGAAGCAGGAACCTGTGGAGCAACCACGCAATGCAAAGTGTGACTTCAAGTTCTCAACAACTTCATGCCCCCCCCCCACCCCTTCACTAACCCTAAGTCATCAACCTCTGCCTTCCAATCCTAAGTCCTCAACCTCCCCTTCCAAACCCAAAGACCTATCCCCACTCCAAGCCTTCAAATCCACTCTAACTTCCTCCTCCACCCCCCCCAACCCTACCAGACCTCCTCAAACTCCCATCCTAAGCACAACTCCTCAACCCCCTGCCCCCCACCAGAACTCTTCAACCCTCACCTCACAACAACTCCTCAACCCCCCCCCCTTTCAATGGACACAGAAACTATGACTGAAACAGCAACAGCATGACTCCTACATGCCATGGCCCATCACGGTCATCTGTAGCATGGCTCCTACATGTCATCACCCATCACGGTCGCCTGACCAACTCACAATCTTGCAAGATATGCGGAAACCCCACGGAATTGCAACTCTCAAGTGACCATGAACACCCCAGTTGTGCCAATGAATAACCCTAAACCCTATCTTCTTCCTGATGTTTAAGTTAAATGTTATGGGCAGTGTGATGATCAGCCCCAAGGCCATGTGATGTGATAGGCAGTGTGATGTGATGGTCATTGATGGTCATTGTGATGGTCAGCTCCAAGGCAGTGTTCTGGGCCCAGTCCTGTTCCTGATCTCCATAAATGATCTCTCCGAATCTCTGGAAAATCCTCTTTGTCTCTTTGCTGATGACTCCACACTCTGTTGAACATCCCTCTTCCTTCAGAGAGGCAGGCTGCAGCCTCTTCGCTCTCTTCAGACTTTGACAAAATCACAAGATGGTGAAACACTTGGAACATGTCTCATTCTGGGCAAATCTCACATGCTCACTATCTCTCTCCAGAAGGACCATATGGCAAACCTCTCACCTACTTTCTTAACAATCTTCTTGAGGAGGTTCAGTCATTCAAAATCCTGGGTCTCACTGTCAGCCATGATCTTTCTTGGGCAAAGCACATTTCAACGTTGGCCTCCAAAGCCAGCCGCCGACTGGGTATCCTCCATCATATAAAATACTTTTTGGCACACCTGAACTTCTATCCACATTCAAGGCCTTCATCCGCAGCTTGATAGAGCACTGCACTCCCTTCTGGGCTGGCTCCCCTGCCTCACACCTTGCTCAGCTTGATGCCGTGGAAACCAAGGCTTTTCAGTTATAGGAATCTCCGGCGATGAAGCCGAGTCCGATCACTTTCCCATAGCAAACAGTCCAGTGGTCTCTCAGTCTTCCACCGCCTCCTTTCTGGTCTTACAGGTTAAATTACTTGAAATAGCAGAGTACCACAATATGGGTGATGTTGTTGCAAGCATGCAACATGTTCTTCTGATGCATACCTATATCTGAGCGGTATACATATCGGCAACTGACAGCTCTGTATAGGCAAAAAAAAAACCCGGGATAGGTTCTTGATGCAAAAACATACCTACTGCTTATAATTCAAAACACCTCAGCACTAGAAAACGTGGGGACAGGAATACTGTACTCTAAATGGTGGAACTTGTGATACCCTCCCCCACCTAGAGGCGGCGCTACACAGTACACATTTACATAGAGAATATGCATCCCCCCTCCCTTCTAAGGCCACCAGCAAAAATAGAAACACACCTATACATTAATTGAGGTCATGTTGATCCTATGTAGCAAGTCTTGATGTAATAATCCCAGGACTGTAGGATTCACGTGACAAACAAACACACGTACAAACACAGGTCTGTGAATTACAGTAAGGATGCAGGATCACTGCTCACTTCCACTCATTCGTTCCTCTTTATTTCCTCACTTGTGGAACCAACTTCCACATTGTCTTCAATCTTACTCTTCCTTCGTGGTCTTCAAGATAGCTTTTCACCACTGTCTCAGATCATCCCCAATCCAAAACCATGATTCAAATTTCCAGTTTTCCCTCCTGAGAGTTTCTTTCTGTATCCATCTTGTCCACCCTATGCATTCTTTCCTGTCCTTCATTCCTCCCCACACCCATTGTTTGTCCAAGTCTTCCTCTATCTTTGCCTTCAACTCTGCTGTTGGTTCCCCCTCCCCCACCCCCCTTCACTCCCTCTCAACTGTTCCTTTTCTCCTGTTTTGTCCTGATCCGTTCAATGTACAAATTCTAGCTCTTCCACAAGCCTCGATTATGCCTCGAAAAACTACAAATACGTGAAGCACAAGGCCATAAATGTAGCAGCGGGTCACATTTTATCAGCTGCGAATATGTGGGGTCTGCGGATAGTGAATATGTGAACAGCGGGGTCCAACAGTACTGAGAACCAGAGAGTTGGTGTCAAAGCCACCCAATGCTCACCTGTTTATACATTTGTCATTTTTAAAAGACGAGTCTAATAATATTTTTTATAAAGCATTGCAGTGAAGTCTGATCCAAATAATTTTAAAGCAATATATGTATTTGTATATTGTAATCAGTAAAAAATAGTGTGGTAGATAAAAACATTAGAAAGGAAAAAGCTTTAACATTGATGTGCTACAAAAAGGTTAAGTTCAAAACAGGTCAAAAATTAAAAAAAAAATTGAAATTATTTTTAAATTTCAACTTCACTACACCAATAGTATACCCCAAAGGAACCTCCATGCCAAATATCAGCATCCTAGTGCACATATTAAATGAATGTCAGCTTCTAAATAACTTGCACTAAAAACTTTAACATTGATGTGCTACAAAAAAGTTAAGTTCAAAACAGGTCAAAAATTTAAAACATTTGTAATTATTTTTTTTAATTCAACTTCACTGCATCATTAATATACCCCAAAGGAACCTCCATGCCAAATATCAGCATCCTAGTACACATTAATGAATGGCAAGCTTCTAAATAACTTGCACCAAAAACTTTAATATTTTCAGGCTCACGCAGATGCTGACGCTGACGCTCGCGCTGATGCTGACACTCATGCTCGCGCCGGGGGTATCGCTATAGCTCTCTGTTCGTCGAACAGGCGAGCTAAAAAGTAATATGTAGTGTTTTGACTTCACAAATATTGAGTCTGAAAAAGGTGCACCAACAAAATTTATTTCATTTGGACTTCATTGCATCCCGAGTACACATATTAAATGAATGGCAAGCGTCTAGTATAAACAGGCGAGCATTGGGTGGCTTTGACACCATCTTTGGTTGAAATTAAAATCATTTGTTAATTTCAACTTCACTACACCAATAGTATACCCCAAAGGAACCTCCATGCCAAATATCAGCATCGTAGTACACATTAATTGAATGGCAAGCTTCTAAATAACTTGCACCAAAAACGTTAACATTTTCACGCTCACGCTCACACTCACGCCGGGGGTATCGCTGTAGTTCTCTGTTCTTTAAACAGGCGAGCTAAAAACAACACATTTTACACTGGGAACCTTATTCATGCAAAAACGGTCGCATTTGCCTAATAGAAGCGTTTTTTTTTTTTAACACAATGGATTGTTCTGAGCATATTATTTTTTTGATCCAAATCACCATTCTAATACAGAAATGTGCGTTTTCATCACATAATGTGTATTTTAGCTTGTACTCAGCAAAATAGCACATTTTACACAGGGAACCGTATTCATGCAAAAACTGTCATAATTGCCTAATCGAAGCATTTTTACACAATGGCTTGTTATGAGAAAGTTTTTTTTTTTCCTGAGAGAAAGGTACATTTTCAGGATCAGCCTCATTCTACGCAAGTATTCTTTGGTAATTGTTTGTGGCCCTCTTCTACCCCAAGGTAGTTGTATGATGCTTCGTTGTCTAGCTCCTGTATTGGTGTATTTGTGTCAATTTTTGTTATCTGCTTTTGTTGGTCTACCTTGTATGAATGTCCACTTGGCACACTTATCTTGGCCAAATTCCATTTGAATGTCATCAGAGTACCATTTCATTAATTTGAGTTATTCTGCCAACTTTTTGTCATCACTGCCATCGCTTGGTAATTTTATTAACAGGAAAAGAAAGGTAGGAGCTCAGACTGCTGGCATGTACGAATATTTCTTTTCTGTCCTTTTTTTTTTTGTGTGTCCAATTTGCATCCAGGAACACAACAATTATGGTTAACCATCTTGAAATTGCTACTCCTTCCTTTAAATGCTGAAAATTTTGTTTAAAAGATTCCTTGACTTACAAGTTTCATGCTGGAAACAGCAAGTTAAAAGTGCCCTAAAAAGCATAAATGAGTCACTGAAACGGCCCACAATTTCACAATCCCAAACTATGAAAATAAAGCAACTCATGTTTCGGTTGCGGAAACAAGTTAACAAACTGAACGATGCAAGTTTGAGTACATCAGTCTAAAATTTATCTGATCCTGAGACTAATTTTCAGATTTTACTGTATTTACCTTACTGCCAATGCTAAAACAAATAATTGTGCAATGATTGTGAGCAAATTGAATTCAAACATTCAATAATTGAGAGGTTTCCTTTTAAGATCCCCGTGGAGGATCTCTCAGTCTTAATCACGTTGTTGTTCTTCTGCTTCTTCTTGTGGACTTTTTTGTTTCACAGCCTACAGTTTTCATCGAAACTTCCTGAAACTTGGCATATATATGTAAAAATACCCTGCGCAGACAGTAACCATCTCCGAATTTGAAAATTCCTCCTAGAAAAAAGTTATGACGTCAAAATATCTCTGCTAATGGAAATCGCCTAAAAAATTATCTCCGAAACTAGGCAAGCTTTTTGAATTCTGTTTGCGGGAATCAAACAGGGCATTAGCAGAGATGAATTACCGCAAACCTGATACATCACTATGACGTCATATCAATTTTTATGACGTCATTCCTATTTTTTGTTTTTTGTTTCACAGCCTACAGTTTTCATCGAAACTTCCTGAAACTTGGCATATATGTAGAAATACCCTGTGCAGACAGTAACCATCTCCGATTTTGAAAATTCCTCCTAGAAGAAAAGGTATGACCTCAAAATATCTCTGCAAATGGAAATCGCCTAAAAAATTATCTCAAACTAGGCAAGCTTTTTGAATTCTGTTTGTGGGAATCGAACAGGGCATTAGCAGAGATGAATTACCACACATACGACACATCACTATGATGTCATATCAATTTTTATGACGTCATTCCTATTTTTTGACATTTTTTGTTTCACAACCCAGAGTTTTCATCGGATCTTCGTGAAACTTGCCTTGTTTCTGCAGAATGCCCATGTGCAGGCATTAACCGTGTCCGATTTTTGAAATTCTTCCTAGAAAAAAAGTTAATGTCATAATATCTCCGCGAATGGAAATTGCCTATACCATTATCTCCAAAATTAATTTGTTTCACAGCCTACAGTTTTCATCGAAACTTCCTGAAACTTGGCATATATATATATGTAAAAATACCCTGCGCAGACAGTAACGATTTCCGATTTTGAAAATTCCTCCTAGAAAAAAAAAGTTGTGACGTCAAAATATCTCTGCTAATGGAAAACGCCGAAACAATTATCTCCAAAACTAGGCAAGCTTTTTGAATTCTCTTTGCGGAAATCGAACAGGGCATTGACAGAGATTAATTACCGCACATATGATACATCACTATAATGTCATATCAATTTTTATGATGTCATTCCTAATTTTTGACATTTTTTGTTTCACAACCCAGAGTTTTCATCAGATCTTCGTGAAGCTTGTCATGTATATGCAGAAAGCCCATGCACAGGCAGTGACCATCTCCGATTTTGGAAATTCTTCCTAGAAAAAAAGTTGACATCATAATATCGCCGCTAATGGAAATCGCCTATACCATTATCTCCGAAACTAGGCAAGCTGTTTGAATTTTGTTTGCGGGAATCAAGCTGGGCATTAGCACAGATAATTTATTGCAAACCTGATACATCACAATGACGTCATATTCGTTTTTATAACGTCATCAAAAAGAGGACGAGGATCTGAGCTCATTTGAGCTTGTTCAACTTAGTGTTCCGTGACTAATTCACTTGCTCCATTTGTCCTTAATGCCCTCTATGCCAGTAAAATAAAAGTTTCAAATTGCTCCTTCTGCCTTATTATATGATGGTTGCTTTGGACAGTTAATGTTTATTGGCGAATCAAAGGCCACACAGGTAGAACCTCAAATGTCAAAACAGATAATATATGGTGATCAAATGCAGCTGCTCAAAACCAAATGAATACGGGTTAAAGCATGTTGGCAATAACAACAACAATGGTTCAACTTATGGCAAATTATTTTGTGTATCGCTATGGAATGCCTTATTAAATAATAATTACATTTTCATACAATATACAATACATCGAATGGCGTGTTCCCAACATGAAGAACCAAGGTTCAAGCATGTATACTCATTTTTTTGCTCATAACTTTGCTCTTGTCGAGTGCACTTTTGAAAATTGATTAATTATACAGAGGGTGCATTTGTCAACTTCAAAAATCTCATTCATACTGCTGTCAAATTGGAACAATATCCCATGGCCTGCAGCACTGTCCAATGGATGTCCTGCTCTCTTTGGCAGCCGAGGAAACCGAATACATTTACACAAGTTCTGCTGCTTGCAACAATGGGATGGGCTTGTGGCAAGTGCTTGGTATGTGTTGTCAATGCCATATTGCTAACCCTCCCTACATGAGTGCATAACTTATACATTCATGCATGTCCATCACGGCTGGCATGGTGGAGCATTCTGACCCTAATGCTGTACATATCTAGCCCTTCATCTTGCCTTTGACAGATTACAGAGCATGTGACATACCGTACACTTTATTATTACTTTTCAGTTGCTCGGGTTGTTTTCAAATGTGAATATTCCAGCAAATCACTAATTCTGAGATGTGTGACAGAATACAGTGCATGAAAAATATAAAATTCATATATAAATGCATAGTGATTTTATTATATTTATTCACACCGATGTATAGATTAATTTTGCATCCAGTTACTTTATTTGTTCATTTCGTTTTTTTTTTTTAAGAATTATGAGAAAATCAGCTGCAATAGCATTTAAAAACTTCTTGGTTTGCAAGGAGTGTCATCATTTCAACTTTAGCCAAACTCTATGTGACATAGTTATCGAATTATATAATCTCGTGTAAGTTGTCTAACATTCAATACCTTCCTATGTTCGTGTTCCAGAGCAGTGCTGGCGGCCTGCAGCCATTAAGACAGAACCTGCACGTACTTTAACAAAACCCCAGATTCCACTGCCAGAGATTCCCCAGGTAAAACACACACACACACACACACACACACACACACACACACACACACACACACACACACACACACACACACACACACACACACACACACACACACAGAGCTTCAACAACCCAATCCATTGTTCATGGACGCTGAATGATTCACTTGCAAAGGCCATATTAGAACACACTTTTAATTTTAACGATTCTAATGAGAAAGCCATTACTGTGTCAAAATATAATCAGGTGTGTTGCACACTTCACACACTAAGCTTAATTTCATGTACCAAAAATAATAAACAAATGAGGAGACAAAAGTCCAAGCAAGAAAAGTAATTCAAATGGACATCATCCCAGGAGAGGAAAAAGTGTGCAGGTTTATAAAACAGAAAGACTCTTGTGCACAACAGAACGAAGAATATTGAGGAATAAAATTGGAATAACGGCAAAGTAAAAGGAACAAGAAGGGCACCTGGTAGAGCGCATAGCTCCGCAAGGATGATTAGTTGACGTTTTGTATCCCACTGATAGGCTGGATCTGGATTCAGACCTGAACTAAAATTTAATCGGCTTGTTCATGTCACCTAATCAACTCATCCAGCAAGTTTTGTTCAAATCCGTCCCTAACTTTTTAAGATATCGTGCTATATATCATTTTAGCTCTATTACTCAATGGTGACGAAGAATCACTTAAAAAATTATCGGATCCGAATCAAGATTCGGATCTTCACCAAAATAGAATAAATTCTTCCTTGTTACACACCCAACCTGCTCACCAAGTTTTGTCTGAATCCGTCCACAACTTTTTGAGATATCTTGCTATATGTAGTTTGAGTCCTTTGACTCACAACGGTGAATAATCAGTTTAAAAATTCTCAGAGCCGGATCCGGATTCGGATCTTCACCAAGATCGAATCATTTCATCCATGCCACATACCCAAGCTCTCCATCAAATTTCGTGCGAATTCGTCCCCAACTTTTTGAGATATTTTGTTCACAAACAGACAGGGATGAAAAGATAATCTCCATCCACTTTCACTGTCAGAAGTAATTATGATCAACCTAGTGATGAAATGCCAACAAAATCATCATTACAAACAAAATGCATCCATTTGATTTCATCATCAGATACTTGTTATATATTAACCTTTTCAATTAATCTGTCTTCCATCTGCCTTTAGTATCATATATATATTTTTTTCTTGTTGTAATCAACAGATTAATTTTCTTCAATCGATCAAGCATTACCTTTAGATATTTCTTTCATCTCGAAGTGAACCCTGGATCCATCACATTTAAGCTATATTGATCCATTTTGTGTGCCTTAAGTATATCCTATTCAGATGGAACTTTTATCAAATCTTTATTCTTTAGAATGTTGCTGATATATTTGTTATTACATGTGCAAAAGTGTTAAACAACTCTTTTTTCCCATTTGTCTGTCAAACTGCCTTCTGGAGACACTTCAATGGCACTCTTACCTCTGGGGCCTCAAGCAAGTGCTTTACCATCATCTCACGTCACCCCCCATCCATGTCCATGATCTTTTGTACCCCTCCCCTCATTAACCCTATGGAGACCAACGTTCTTACTTGCAGGTTATTGTGGTTTGTCCCCTTCTCTCTGTCATATTTTGGTGTCAGTCAGCTAATTTCCTTGCTTCTTGTATCCAACTGTTGGATCATTGCCCACTGTCACGATGTTACCTTTTCGCCCTCTGCTCTTCCATGAGCCTCTTCTTCTTTTTTTTTCCTCAAAAAATTTGACTTTGAACAAAACTCATCCTTAAGGTTGAGATTTAAAGTCAGAATGCATTCTATTTGAATCAATTTGCAATAAATATCCTGCAGAAAACACACAAGCATAATTCCAACTGAAGGTTTTGTGAAGCAATGCAAAAACCCATAAAGTCCATTGCGCAGGTTATGTGTGCGCAGAGTTTATTTCTGTATCCAGGTTGTCCATCCCTTGCATCCTTTCCTGCCCCCCCCCCCCGTTCCTCCCCACATGCATTGTGTATCCAAGTTTTCCTCTATTTTGTCCTTCAACTCCACTGGTGGTTCTCTCCTCTCTCTCCTCTCTCCTCTCTCCTCTCTCCTCTCTCCTCTCTCCTCTCTCCTCTCTCCTCTCTCCTCTCTCCTCTCTCCTCTTTCCTCTTTCCTCTCTTCTCTCTTCTCTCTCTCTCTCTCCCCCTACTGTTATTTTTGTTATGTTTCGTCCTAATACATTCATTGTTCTAGCCCTTCCACAAGCCTTGACTTCACTCAAAATTACTTAAGATACCATAAAAATATTAAAAATCCAACTTTTATTTACTCAAGATTCACAAACAATGTCATCCAATTTTACCATCTCATAATTTCACACTCTTGATGAAGCTGTCAAACATTTTATCATCCCCGCCACCTGCAGTAACAAACACATACCACAAAGTTACAAAAACCAGTTCAACCCTCACTTTTCAAACACCTCACCCACACAAGAGACAAACTTCATAAAAACACAACCACCTCACGCAAAAAATAAGAACAAATCTCCAATCTTAATAACATCACCCAGCTAATACAACAACTAAAGCAACAAAACTGGCAACAGTACATCGAATCTTTTATACTATAAAACTAAATCCAAACAACTTGGGCAAACAATTAAAACCATTCATATGTCCAGAACTACCCCAACCCCAACCCCAACAACAACTCATGCAGCACTAAAACAAACAGCCAATAGATTCCAACTAATAATGAACAAGCCGACGTCCTCATGGAATATTACTCACGCATAACCTGCAGAGACAACAAACCTATAATCAAAGAAATGTGTAAAATTAAAGTAAGCGGTGACGATGTTCCTTCTATTTCTTCAAAACAAATATCAGACACCATTAGAAAACTTAAAAACTCATCCGCAACAGTTCAGATCTCACATAATCTACAAGAAGCTGTTGTTCCTCACGTGCCTGCTGAACATGATGTCCCTTGCGGAGCAAATGAAAACCTCCCAACAGTTGTTACAGTAAAAATTGATACATCACATGAAGAAATCGATTATAATTTTGAGGTGATTCCACCTATGACAACCGATCAGGTTGCTGCTGAAGAACAGTATGAGATTGTGGTTGACAACATGGAATATGAGTATATTGGGACATCCTCGGTTTTCTCAGCCTTTAGTGACACTCGCAGTGGTATCCCGTCTTAAAACCTTCAGGTTGATTTATGTTTCTCCTGATACCATTCATGTCTTCTTCCACAAAAAAAATTCAGAAAAATGGTGTCAAACTTAAAGACCATTTTCCTGATCTACAGAATTTCTTCCTACAGTGCGAGAATGATGATTTATAGACCTGATTGATATGCAGTGCACACTCTACCAGGGCCATCGCTAGGCAATGTCCCGTGGGAAACGTGCCCTGAATGTTGTTTTTTTTTTGCTGTGCTCCAAATATATTTTAACCCCTTTGCTAAAATAGACCACTTTATGGCTTTGAAATCTGGCTTTGAAGTCGTGAACATGATTATGCTCTAATTACACGAACAAGCGATGATGGGACACACCGACGCTTCCTAAAAATAAATAAAGGTAGATTGTTTACAAATATAACTTTTCCAAAAGCTGTGGGTGGTGAGGGTTAATTAATAAACAACATTATATGACGTTGTTTTCAGTACATTTGAAATGTTTAATAGTAGATATAAAATGTAAGTTTGTGCTTTTACAGAATCAAGTAGAGTTTGTCAACAAATCGTTTTTTTTTTTTTGTACTTTATTCATTGTTCAAATTCACAAAGGTTGAAATAGGGACATATTATGGAAGGAAAATACAAAAATGTTTTTTCATTTTAACACCCGTAACATCCTTTATGTAACGTAAGAAACATAATGATTTGCCGATTTTTTGACACACGCCACTGTGATAAATGTTTTATTTTGGGGTGGGGGAGATTTGAAGTTTGAGGGCGCCCGGGCCCCAAATCTATATATAAAAGAGCTCGGTCTTGGCGTGAGTCCGTCCCTCCCTCACTTTGTCTGTCTGTCCGTCCATCCATGTGACTCTGTTTATTATTTACATACTATTGGAATGTACCTTTCAACCCTTTAGACTGCTGAGACCCCTTAGACCTTTGAAGACCCTCTAAGACCCTGAGAACTCTTCAGACCCCAAAGACACCCAAGACACCCAAAGCCCCCCCCCAACATCCTGAAGATCCCGAAGACCCCCAAGACCTCCAAAATCCCGAAGACACAGAAGACCGATAATTATTGGCCCATTATTGCCATGTTGCACTCCAGCGTTAATTTCTTTACTAAAGCTTCGCTCCTTTACACCCTGTATGGCCTGTAGACCTCATTAGACCCTTTACACCCCTTAGACCCTTTAATACCCGTTTCGACCCTTTTTGAAATAATAGACCGTCTTCGACCCTTTCGACACTTTTCATCTCTCTAGTCCTATAGACCTTTTAAGACCCTTTGGACAGTTACAGACCATTTGGACACTTCAGACCGCTTTTGCTCTTTCGCCCTTAGTCCCCTTTAGAAATTTAGACCCATTTAAGACCCTTTATAAACACTTTATGCACCTTTATAACTGTTGAGGCCCTTAAAACACTTTGGACCCCTTTTTGATCTTTTACGACCCTTAAGCCACTCGAGACCCCTCTGCACCCTTGAGAAAATTGAAAAATATTCCCCCCCCCCAAAATAATTTTGGACTCCCTTTTTCGTGCACCATTCATGTCGCACATCACAATCGAAAATGATATCCCAAAGTGAAACGTTGAAAAGTGAAACTGAAACAACTGATCTACGGATCATCAAATGGGAAACCAGAATGAAATGCTGTGAGAAATACCAAACGGGAATTGCCGAAAGCAAAGCTATGGGGAGTATCGAGAAAGGGGGCAGGTTTGGGACTGGAGAAGCGATGTGGAGAAGATAGGTGCCTGCAGGTTGTCATTTGATGTGAAAATAACTTTGGTGATCTTCCATCAGGTGGTAGGCCCAAAACGTGCCTCAATTTGTTTCCCAGCCGAGCTTTCATAATAACACCCTCACTCCCAAGCAGTACTTCAGAGGTACAACAAGCATGGATTGGAAATCTTCGCTGGTGGAATGGAATGAGGTTGCCAAGGGTATGAGCTCCACTGACTGTGATATCTGCACGCTGAATATTTACACTGAATTCCCGTTTCTACCGACACACACTCATTTGAGGTGAGACGTTCCTCATTTGAGGTGAGATGTCAACTAACCTGTCAGTGACGGGTACCCTGCTTGTATTTTTGAAAGCTGGAAAGCAATTTTCACTTCCGGTTCTGGGTTTGGAGCGTCGAGAGGTCTCCTGAGGGGCTCTCAGCTGAAGTTCTCAAAGTTAAGTTTCCGGTCGTTATTTGTCCCGTTTTAACTGTTTAATTTTCTCACCTACATGTTACTGTGTGTTCCTAGTTCGGTTTTGTTTCAAAAATCGTGCTATTTTGTGAGTTTTTGTCAACGTTCTTACCGGGTGTTTGAGGCCGAGGCTTTGGCTGAGGCTTGAGGCCGACCGGTTCCCCTCGGTGTTCGATCGTTTTTTTTTGTTTGTTTTTTCTCCCCATTACCTTCAATTTCTATCCTCCCCACTTTCCTTATGTCCCCCATTCTCCCAACTAATTTCTCTATTTCTTATCTTAAAAAAAAAATAAAATAAAATAAAATAAAAAACAATATGCCAACCTTCTCCCGATTCTGCTTCTTCTTCTTACTCTTATTCTTCCGCCTCCTCTTCTTCTTCCTCGATTTTATCGACAACACTTCCATGACCTAATCTGTTGAAAACTCTTAAACATTAATAATAATAACAAAAACGATCTTATAATGCTTCATCTTCCTCTCTCACACATGTGGTACTCTTTACTGTTTCAGAATGCACTACTCTTCTGCTATTTTAACAGACTGCTCTCATTTCGACCTCTCCTTCATCCCTTGCCTAAAAAATCCAACTGTTACAGCGCTTCTTCTCTCCATTCTCTGAATTTTCCTTTATTGCATCCATCAAGAATTGTGTTAAATCGCATCTCTGACCCAAAACTTAAAAAAAAACCCCAGTTTGCTATGAATGTTCGCTTTCCATCAACCATTGTTTTTTTCCAACGTCAGTGCCAACTCACCCCTCTCACCCCTCACTCCCACTCTTCTCCCTCCAAGCCTCCCTCTCACCTCTCTCAAAAATTCCCCCCTCACCTTTCTCCCACCTTTCATCCCCCTCACTCATCCTTCTCAAAGTTGCCCCCCTCTCATCCACTAAGCTGCCTCCTTCCACTGCCCTCTCACCTCCATCTCTTCACTCCACCTCCTCAAATCCTCAACTTCCTTCTTCCCCCTTTCTTGCCCCCCTCTCCCCCAGCACCACAGAGCCTTTTCTCCTCCTCATTCGGCCCATCCCCTAGCTATTCTGCAATCCCCCACCCTCTTTCAACAACCCTCCTTACCTCCCCCCTCACCCCTTGTCCTACCCCCCCCCTCCCCCCCCCACCCCCTGCACCCAAAGCCTCCTCCCCTACCTCTTCATTAAAAGTGTAGACCGCAAATATCTGGGGCCTTTGCTCAAACCTTTCAGGTCTTTCCATACAGGCTGCCATTGACAAACCAGACATAATCTGACTAACAGAAACTTTCCTCTCCCAAGACGTGTCTGACTCCCAAGTATCTCTCCCCGGTTACTCCCTCCTTCGGTATGACAGACCTGAGCCTCGTCCTAGTGGAGGTGTTGCTCTCTTCATCAAAGACTCTATTCCTCACTCTCCATGCACTGCCCTCACTCCCCCACACCCCCAGGAATACCTCTGGCTACGGCTTCCCCTCCACTCCCACCTCATGTTTATATGTGTACTGTACCGTCCACCTAACAGTGATGACTCCATCTACACCTCACTATCCGAAAACATGGACCATCTTCTATCTTCTCATCCAAACTCTCTCTTCCTCTTACGTGGTGACTTCAATTGTCATCATGCCAGTTGGCTTGGTGTGGGTACCTCTCTCACCTGTCATGGCACCTCAGCAAAAGCTTTCTGCGACTCATTGGGACTGACTCAATCGGTCAACTTCCCGACCCGGATCTCAACCAATGGTACTCCATATCTTCTGGATCTGATTTTGACAAATTTCCCTGACAATATCTGCTGCTCTTCCTTTGCTCCAATCGGTTCTTCTGACCACGTCCTTGTTAAAGTGGACATCTCTCTGGCTGTTATCAGAGAACCACCTCACTGCCGTCGAGTCTGGCATTTCACTCAAGCCGACTGGCAGGGTCTCCAAGCAGCCATCAAACTTATAGACTGGTCTCCTATCACTACTTTCTCAAACATCAACTCATCCTGGGAATTCTATCAAAGAAACTTCCTCTCCCTCATGCACAGATTTATCCCCTCTCGTGTTCAGTTGTCCTACCTTTCCTCCCGTCCTTGGTTTACTGAAGCTTATGGTGAGGCAGTTGTCCTGAAACAACTTGCCTTTGCCTCATGGAAAGCAAACCAAACTGAGGGCAATCTCAGTTCCTTCCATAAAGCTCGGAACAAGTGTGTATCTACCCTCAGGAGAGCCAGAAAACAACATCTTTCTCATCTCAAGTCTGAACTCTCAAACCTCTCTCCCTCCTCAAAATCCTGGTGGCATTTAATCAAATCTGTTTCTGGTGTGTGTTCCCCCTCCATCCCCTCCCTTACCTCAAATGGCCGCACTGCTGATTCCACACGTGAAAAAGCTGAATGTCTAAACTCGGTGTTTGCAGCTAAATCTTGTTTCCTAAACCCATCACTTTCTCTATCCACCTTACCCAGTCGCACCCAACTGTCCCTGGACTCTGTGTCCTTTTCTGCTGACAAGGTGGAGAGCTTGCTTTCAAACCTCGACTCAGATTCTGCAACCGGTCCAGACGGCATCAGCCCACGTGTCCTAAAAACCTGCTCCGCTGCTCTTGCTCACCCTCTCTCTGTTCTATTTACCCTCTCCTTTGCTCAAGGTCATCTGCCATCTGCTTGGAAATGTGTAAACATCACTGCCCTGCATAAAAAAGGTGCAAAAACAGATCCCTGCAACTACAGACCAATCAGCCTTCTCCCAATTATCAGCAAGGTTATGGAATCCATCATCGCTTCAGACATGAAACCTTCCTCTTCTCCAATGGCTTGATTTCCGATCATAAATTTGGTTTCAGACCAGGTCACTCTACCCTGGATATGCTGCTTCTGCTCTCCCATCAATGGATGGAGGTCCTCAATGCCAGACAGGAAATCCGAGCCGTATCCCTGGACAAATCACGTGCTTTTGACGCAGTCTGGCACCCTGCACTACTCACCAAACTCTCTTCCTATGGTATCCAAGGCCATCTCCACTCATGGCTTGCAGACTTCCTCTCCTGTCGCAGTCACAGTGTGGCCCTAAATGGAGTTCTTTCATCCCCTCTTCCTGTCCAGGTTGGAGTTCCTCAAGGTAGCGTTCTGGGCCCTGTTCTTTTTCTGGTTTTCATCAATGATCTCTCCGACTCTCTGGAAAATCCTCTATATCTCTTTGCTGATGACTCCACCCTCTGCCGTACCATCGGTCATCCCTCAGACCGGCAAGCAGCAGCTTCTTCGCTCACTGCAGATCTGGATAAAATCACAAACTGGTCCAACATGTGGAACGTCTTTGAATTCAGACAAAGCTCACACTCTCACTATGTCTCTTTGAAAGGACCGTTTAGAAAACCCCCCCATCCACATTCTCAACAATCCTCTGGAAGAAGTCTTTTCGTTCAAGCTTCTGGGTCTCACTATCTGCCATGACCTTTCCTGGGAAAGTCACATTTCCAACCTCGCCTCCAAAGCCATCGCCGACTGGGAATCCTCCGTCTTGCAAAGTCCTTCCACGGCCCTCTTGAGCTCCTGGCCACTTACAAAGCTTTTGTCCGTAGCCTGATGGAGTACTGCTCTCCCCTCTGGGCTGGTGCTCCTGCCTCCCACCTTTCTCAGCTTCACGCTGTAGAAACCAAGGCATTTCGGATCATCGGCATCTCCCGCAATGAAGCTGAGTCTTTGGGCCTCTCACTCAATCACCGCAGGTTGGTCGGTGGTCTTTCTGTCTTCTACCGTCTCCTCTCCAGCCTTGCCCCCCCCTGCTCTCTCTGCGATTTGTCCCCGCCACATTTCCACAGGGCGCTCAAGGTCCGCCAACAACCCCCTTCTGGTAAAACTACCAAAATCACGAATCACTGCTCATCTTCACTCTTTCATTCCTCTTTTTTTCCCGCCTTTGGAATAAACTCCCTCACTCAATTCTTTCCCATTCTTCCCTCCAGGCTTTCAAAACAGCTGTTAACCACCACCTCTTGTCATCCCCCATCCAAATCCTCGATCTTTTCTACCCCCGATAATCCACCCAAGCCTACTTCCTTCAAATTCCCTGCTTTCCTTCCTGAAAGTCCCTGTAATGTCCATCTTCTCTTCCCCATGTTCCCCGAACCATCCCTCTCCCTTCCACAGATCTCCTAATGTGTCTGTTCCCCACTGTTTTGTCCCTCCCACTCCCGCCCCTCTTGTCTCATGCCCCCTGCCGTGCGTTGTGTGTTAGCTCTCATTCGAGCCTCGACAAGGTATACAAATTTTTATTTTTATTTTTTGAAACCTCTGCTTTGTACTATCCGCGTGAGTCTGTTCCAATTTGAGCAACTATGGGTGGAAAATTCACTGTGCTGGATGGCTTATGGGGCCTTATTATTTCATTAGTGATGGTGTTGGGATAAGGGAGGAGTTAAATCCAGTGACAGATGTGCACATACAGTATGTATATATATATATATATATATATATATATATATATATATATATATATATATATATATATATATATATATAATTGTATTTCACTTTTTATATGAGGGTGAGGCCACATCATCCCCTTCTTTGTCAACACACTTTGTCCATCGGTTCACAAGCTCAGAAATGTATGCGCTCAGTATGCGCTCAGAAAAAAAATGTTTTTATCTGAGTGACGAGCCACACATACACCGCTTCTTTCACTTGTTGGTCACTGGCAAAGAGGCGGCCTCGTAAAGCATCTTTGAGTGGACTAAACAGGTGAAAGTCCAAAGGGGCCTGGTCAGGACTGTACAGAGAATGCACCAATACCTCAAAGTTCAATTTTTGGAGGGTTTCCACAGTATGGGCGGCAATGTGTGGATGGGCATTGTCGTGCAACAATGCAACACCTTTTGACAGTAGCCCTCGGCGTTTCCATCAGTAGCCATCGATGTTTCCATCAGTCGCCCTCGGCATTTCCATCAGTCGCCCTCAGCGTTTCCATCAGTCGCCCTCAGCGTTTCCATCAGTAGCCATCGATGTTTCCATCAGTAGCCCTCGGCGTTTCCATCAGTCGCCCTCAGCGTTTCCATCAAATAGCTGGTTTCAACTGGACGTGAAACATTTCACAATAACGGTCACTGTTTATCTTTATGCCCCCCCTCTTGATAGTGTTCCAAAATTTGGCCTTGTGAGTCCCAGAAAAGTGTGAACATCACTTTTCTGGCCGATGGTTGCCTTTTGAACTTCTTTTTGACTGGTGATGTCGGATGTTTCCACTCCATACTCTGGCAATTGCTGTCTGGCTCATAATGGTGGATCCACATCTCGTCTCCAATGACAATGGGTCTCAAAAAAGCATTCCGTTCATGACGAAAGCGATTCAACAGGCTTTGGAAGATTGTCACACAGTTGCGCTTGTGTTCTTCTGAGAGTTGCTTTGGAACAACATCTTGCAGAAACTTTATGAAAGCCAAGTCGGTTGTTGATTTAATGTGCAGAACCATGACTGATGTTCAGATGTTGTGCCACTTCGTCAAAAATCGACCGTCGGTTATCCAGAATCATGGTGCGCACACGTTCAATGTTTTCTTCTGTTGTGGATGTGGATGGGCATCCAGATTGTTTATCATCAGTGACACATGTGCGCGTGTTTTTGAACATAGTAATCCAGTCATACACACTCTGCTGCGGTAAAGCACTGTTCCCATGTTGTGCTAAAAGTCTGCGATGGATTTCTGCCCCTGGTCCACCTTCAGCTCACAAAAGAAATAGTATAACTGCACGCTAATCCTCTTTGGTGCAAACAGACAGTGGAGCGGTCATGTTAACTCCCTTACAACGATACAACGGCTGACTGCTCAAGGTTGAAACTGCTTCACAATGGCCTTACAGCAGGTTTCTTTTTTCAGCTTTTTTAATTCTTTTTCGTTTTGTGTTAAGCTATGGCAAATGGGCGTTTGCAGAATAGCGTGTAAAAGTTTCTAACTCACAAGAACAGGTTCATAGTTTTCCCACCTGAGAGATAAAATGCGATGATGGCCGCCAGAATGAACCAGCATGTTGCGGTTTTACTTTTGGAGGAATACTATGTCACTCAGGCAGTTGAAAATGGTTTGTTTTTACCTCATAAGCTTTAGAATGAAGGTTATGAGGTTAAAAATTAAAACACCTCCTCAAAATGACATAAAAGAGGCAATGATGCTATTCAATCTCAGATAGATACATAATCCTGCGAGAGGAGGTAAAACTGTTTGTATTTATATGACAATCTTAACATGACCATTAAAGATGTATAATTAAATTCACAATAACAAATCACCAATTATACAAAGAGATATAGCACACAAAACAGGATAGTTATGTTCTCGCTAGTCCTCTTGACGCGCCAGTCATTAGAATTGCTTTGTCCAATGTACCACCCTTTAAAAAAAAAAAAAGTGAGCAGTGACAATTTTTTTGTTTCGTTATTTTTTTTAAAAATAATAAAACAAAATGTCTGCCTCAAGTAAGTTTGGCATAGTTGCTTCATGAATCTCTGATTCTGCTTTGGCTATGAGCAGACCCCACTCTGTCACATACTGTCTTTCTGACGTCATTGCTACATCGTTCTGAAGAATAATGCCCAGTGTTTTAATGTGGCTGTGACTATTGTAGTTAATTGTCACAACAATTAAATTTATGTTGGATGGAGGTTGTGACGTTTTTCACTTGCGGCGAGTATGGTCATCTAAAAAGTCCTTGTCTCAAGGTGGTTGTTGCTGGTGGCACATCTAGAGAGGCGGAGCAGGGGATGTCCCAGGTAATCAGCCATTGGCTTCAAAAGTGGAATCGCAGGCGGATGATGAGAGTTTTATTACCATTACTTCTCGAAGAAAGCACAAGTGTTGTGACAAGAATCAAGATGTGCTGGTGAGCTGTCCAAAAAAGATGGCTTCAGTTAGTGAGCTTAATGGCTCCCGCTTGGATGCATTTTTTTTTTTTCTGTGACTGGTATTATGACGCAAATTAGATTTAGTAGCCTGATTCCTAATGATGGGGAAGTCTCTGGTCATGACCATGATGATTTTGAGCTGGGACTTGGTGTAGCACCCCAGGAAGTGGTTGTGTGTGCATTCCATTGGAAGGACTTTAAGCCAGAGCACTCTTCTGCCAGCACTTGAGGCATTGGTGGACATTATAGATCCTACTGTGTCTTTCATAAAGAGGAGGTAGGTTTTTGCTGTCATACTCGGCAAATTCCAAAATTGCCCCCATTCAAGGAAATGGCCCGGCCAGCTGGTTTGTGAAAGATGTGGGTCAGAGACCTTTGGCAGATGCCACATAAGAAGGTATGAATAATTGCAGCTGGCAAAGAAGTATTGGAAGTAGCACATGGAGTGGACTGTTTCGATATGACTCCATCTTTCTTTCTTGCTGCCAAATATGTTACACTTTACCAGCCCAATAAAAAAATGGCTCCACTTTTAGTGAAGACATGGAGCCTCCTTGTGGATACCTACGATTGAGTGTACACTAAAGTTTGGCATAAATATTTTGGAGATAAAGAGTGGTGAAATAAAATAATTGGAGACACTAAAATTGAAGGGATATTAAAAAAAAAATACTTGTGCTATGGCTGAAGATGACAATGAAAACCATAATAGTTGAACCACATCAGGAGAGGAGAGGAGAGGAGGGTAGAAATAGTACCATGGCCATATTTGAACTTCATGAAGCATCAACCGGCTATAGTACAGAAAAAAAGTGTTGCCGGTTTCTTTGTCTCCACTGTGCGAACCAAAGCGTTAGTACCCACAAACGTTGAGCATATTTTGTGAGTTAAACAATACACGAGTCTCAACAAATAACTCTGGTGTCAGTCAAAACAAATAACTTGGGTATCAGTCGCAAAGTTTATTGTTTATTTTTTGCCACCCATCTTGGCCATGAGTATAATGCAAGATTGCAAGTAATGCAACTAATCCCTTCCTTTAAAAGGGTCAGCACCTTTAAGATGGACAGCTCTGAGTCTCTTTGCATATGTTTCTGTTTGTGGGGATTTTTCTAAAGTAATGGATCTATTTAAAAACTCCATTACTGAGAAGCACAGAAATTATGCTTTGTTGCTCACTTTAATTGAATGTGATGCTTTTTACATCACTTTCATTGGGTGTGCTCAGTGACAGTCAAGTTAAATGTTGTTGCATCGACAGGTCTGACCAACGACACCCATCGCGCCAGGAGCTTTTGCTACTCCTAAAGATCACTGAGTTACCAAATCCACACTGTGTTCTGTTACTCACTTAAACTGCATCATTTACTCTTACGTTCCCCAAGGATCATTCACTGCAAGCCGAACTTGGCGGTGAAACATGCAGTTGGAAAAGGGAGGAAAACATTCTTCATAATCTAGATATTAATACTGAAGGACCAATTTTGTGCTCCTCCTAGCGGTCGCGTCACCTTTTTCTCGATACTGTGACCTGGACTGAAAGAGACTTCGTACCTGTAAGAGTGCATCGCACATAGTGGCAATAGTCAAACTTCAAATCTGAAGCAGAATAAACACTTTTCGTTGAGACGGGGGCGAGGAGTGAAGAGGCGGGAGCGGGGGATGAAGAGATGGGGGCAGGGAGTGAAGAGGCGGGGGGTAAAGGTAAGGAAATTTTTGGGCGGGGGTAAGTAAATTGAAAGCAGGAGATGGGGGAAATGGGGTGGGGGCTGGGGTGAATTAGGAGGGGTTGAGTGTGAGGGGGTGGACAGGGGCGGGGGCCCGGGGGCAAGTGGGCGGGGAATCAAGAGACGGGGGCGGTGAGTGAACAGGTGGGGACGCGGCTGGGGTCATTAAATTTTTGGGCGGGGGTAAGCAAATTGAAGGCGGGGGGTGGGAGGTGGGGGGAATGGGGCAGGGGCGGGGAATGAGTAGGTGGGGGCAAGCACGCCCTGTCCAGTCCATGTCCCTCGAGTGTGGGTGAGCTGGTGAGGGTGGTTGAATGAACGGAATCCATCTGTGATGGGGTTTTGGCTAGTTTAAATGGTTTCGTAAAAGAAATAAGACACAGGGAGTTGAGACAACAATACTCGGACAGATCTGGTGTACGAGGACAAACAAATGGGGAAGATAAGACGCGAAAAACCCAAAGTTATCTGCAAGATAAATAAATATAGCTTAACCCAATAATGACACCAAAACGGACTCGCACAAGGAAGGGGAACAAAGCAGGTGAAAACTTGTGACAGGCACGAGGTCTCTCGACACCATTATGGAGTCACGCAGGCAGGTGAAGGTAGAGATACAATGCGGCTCAGGGAGCGATTGATATGAGGAGGAATGGCAATGAGAGAGGCAGCCAAGCATAGAGAGGGACGTTTTTTTCCTCGGAAGATGAGGCAGAAAGAGAGTGGGCATGCACACTACAGTTTTTATTGCCTCTTGGGATCACTCATGGACGGTCCCCATTGACCGTTCCCCAGGATGGAGCAACGCTCTGTCACAGGGTTTGGACCACCCACACCTGGTCCCTATCAACAACCTATGTATCTATGGACCACCTCCTCCCTCCCTTTCCATGTAACAATATTATTTCCAGATCACAGACAACCAAATATTCCATTTTTTTTACAGTCACAGTCGATCAAATGTTTTAACATCCATCAAATGTTTTAATACAAGTCAATTAAGTTCGATACATAAGTGGATTCAAAAGTAGTGAGCTACATTTTCAAAGTATCTTTAAAAGGAGAGATTTCTTTCATTAAAATAGTTTACATGTTTATCTGATGGTATCATCCGAACCCCTGACTTGTGATGTGAGAGAACCCAGGCTACAATTCCCATACACCATGTGTGTTTGTGTGGCCCACTAATGTCCTTGTAATTAATGTAAGATTAGACTATGTCTACTAATGTCGTTGTTCTGTGTGTAATTTTTGTATAAGTTCATCCAAGGTAAAATATAAACACGTGTTGCTAGTTATTTTAGGAGTTGTAGCTTTAATGAGTTACTTTTTCAAAAGTTGCTTCCTCAACAATGTAAGTGAGCTCAAATCGGAGGAACAGATTGATTCTGAATGTGGCTGAGAAAGCTTTACCCGAAGTCATACTATTTTGTAACATTGATGTAAGATTTAAATGATCTTCTCTTGACTCTGGAGTATCCACTTTTTCCATTTGAAACTTTTTTTCCTGTCCTGGTGAAGTTTGTGCCTGACCTTTGCTGTATGTGTTGGACTGCCATGCCAACCGAAACGTATGAAGCTATTACTACAGGCCTGAAGCTACAACAAGTCTGGAAAACTTGCCTACATTAATTTGCCTTCCTGATTCTGCTGTTGAAGTCCAACTTTTTTCCATGTTTTTCTTCCTCTGTGACTGACAGTGGATGACCCATGTAGACAAAGCACGGGGTGTACCCTGTTATTTTGGGGAATCACCCAGACAAACTTACCCCCATCCCCTTCTTACTTCCAATCCCTTCAAGGGAAATTTTGAAATACTTAATTATTCCACTTTGCACTCATTGCATTTATGAGCTACAACCTCACCTTACAGCTAATCTCAGATGTGGCCATTTCGGATTTAAAATGAGTAGTTTGTATAATTTTATTACCCAATTTACATTTCACACAGAGCATCAGTAGAGTCCAATTTAGTAGCTTTTTAGAATGTGGACAGCCTTGGGGGAAAAAAACTGTCCCTAAACCTGGTGGTTTGAGTCTGGAAGCTGCAGTACCGCCTGCCTAATGGCAGACGTGAGATCGGTCTGTGTGCAGGATGAGTGAGATCCTTTTATGATGCAGAGGACCTCTCTGTGGCAGCAGTTGGTGTAAATATCCTCAATGGATGAAAAATCTGCATGTTTGAGTTTTTTGTGCGGTCCTAATGATCTTTTTGTATGGCCATGCAGTCATGTGCAGTGGAATGGCCATACCAGGCTGTGATGCAACCTGTCAGTATGCTTTCGATGGTTCAGCGATACAAGTTCACAAGTGTGGAAATATGCAGTCCAAATGTTCTCAGCCATCTGAGAAAGTAGAGGTGCTGTTGTGCTTTGGTTATAATGGATCCGGTGTTGTGGGACAATGTCATATCATCAGAGATTTGAACGCCCAGAAATACGAAGCTGTTCACAACCTCCACAGCTGCCCCATCGACCGTCATAGGAAAATGGTCTGTGCTGTTCCTCTTAAAGTCAACAATGAGTTATTTAGTCTTGCTAACATTGAAGGCCAAATTATTGCCAAATCTGCACCTCCCACCTGTAAGCACTCTCATCATTGTGAGTTATCAAACCAATCACAGTGGTGTCGTCAGCAAATTTAATTATACAGTTGGTGTTATACTTTGCGATGCACTCATGAGTATACAGAGAGTAGAGTAATGGACTGAGTACACAGCCTTGTGGGGCACCAGTGTTAAGTATGAATGTCGATGAAATGGCATTACCAACTTTCACAACCTGTTGCCTACCTGTTAGAAAATCAAGGATCCAGTTACATACAGGGTTACAAAGACCCAGTGCCTGTAGTTTCATGACAAGTTTGGAAGGAACAATGGTGTTAAATGCAGAGCTATAATCAACAAATAGCATTCTGACATATGTGTTCTGCTTGTCAAGATGTTCTCGAGCAGCATGCAAAGCCAGAGATATAGCATCATCAACAGATCTATGAGGTTGGTAAGCAAACTGTTATGGATCGAGGGATGCGGGGATGTTACCGTTTATGTAAAACAGAACCAGTCTTTCTGGACACTTCATAACTACAGAGGTGAGTGCCACTCGGCAGTAATCATTTAGACATGACATTTTCGATATTTTGGGCACAGGAATAATGACCGATTTTTTTTTTTTTTTTTAAACAAATTGTTACAATGGCCAGGGAAAGTGAAATGTTAAAAATGACGATAAACACCATAGCCAGCTGATCAGAGCAGAATTTTAGGACAGGAGATGGTACACTGTCCAGTCCGGTGGCTTTACGAGCCTGAACTCGTTTAAAGGTTCTACTCATATCAGCCTCAGAGAGCTTTAGCACAAACTCCTCGGGGGAGCCGGGAGCCCTGATGGGTACATCGATGTTATTCACCTCAAAACATGCATAAAAGGTGTTCAACTCATCTAGAAGATCGGCGGCTGCGTTGTTGATTTCCTGGGGTTTAACTTTCAAGATCGTGATAGATTGCAGTCCCTGCCACATGCGTCACATGTCGGGCCCATTGTACTGTCTCTCCATCCATTCGCTATAATTCCTCTTTACAGCCTTAATGGCTTTTTTCCAGGTCGTACCTTGATTTCTTATACAAGTCTTTGTCACCAAATTTAAAAGCAATAGTCCGAGCCTTCAGCTTATAACGGATGTTGCGATTAAACCAAGGTTTTTGATTTGGATATGACTGCGCAGTCATTGTTGGGATGCCGGAGTGAACACAGAAATTGATGTATTCCGTCACTGATTTAGCGTATTCTTTCAGGAGGCAAAGTTCTTGAAAATACTCCAGTTAGTGAACTTGAGGTATCCTTGGAGTCGGGATTCATTTTCCTCCAACCAGCAGTGTACCTGTAGTCTCTGTGCTTTTAAGCTTTTGTTTGTATGCAAGGAGCAAAATCCCGGCTGCGTGGTCTACTTTGCCAAAGTGAGTAAAGACAAAGTGAACGGTAAGCCCCTTTGATTGTGGAATATCAGTGATCCAATATTTTCTCACCTTTTGTTGGGAAGGAGACATGCTGTAAGTACTAGGGAAGCACCGTTTTGAGGTTGAAATGGTTGAAGTTCCCTGCGACAACAAAAGTTGCTTCTGGATGTTCGTCGTCCTGTATGTTGATAATGTTGTTTAGCTCATTAAGTGCAGTTGGGCATTGGCTCGGGGTTGTGTATAGACTGCGGCCATAATAACGGAACTAAAATCCCTCGGTAGATCGAAAGGTTGGCATTTTATCATCAGACATTCAAGATCGGTTGTGCAGGTTCTTGAGATAATATCCACATCTGGTTAATGCTGGTTGCAAGGTGTGGTATCTTTCTGAGATTACCTGAGAGTACACATCTTATCTTTAGGCTGATGCCATTATAATTCATATTCTGTTGTGCCTCATGCTATTGATGTCAATCCCTTATGTCTCAAACGTTTTTGAGGGAAGATCTTGCTGCTGCCTTTATGTGGATATAGGTTCGTGCCTCCTCACTTTTCACTTGTCTCTTATCTGGTCTTCCCAACTGCTTTCTCTGGAACCAATCTCTGCGCAGTGTAGCTGCATCCAACATATGTCGTTTATACCCTGAATCCAAGTTGTGTGCTTACTTTGTGGAACCACTTTTCTGTCAAAGACTGCAGTTTATTTTCCCTTTTTAATTCATTCAGTGGTTATAACTCAACACCTTATGTAAAAACACAGTTCCACATTGCAATGATTTTCTATTTATTTTTCTTCATTGATGTTCAGCTGTGGATTTCATCCCCAACTGACCCTGCAGATGTCAGTTTCATCCTGCTTTTTCCATTTGACTTGAGAACCTTAATGTTGTGCCAAAATACATCCCAGGCATATCATGATTTTATACAAGTCAAAGAGTGTTGAAGCTGAAATATATCAGATTAACATCTGATGAACAAGGACGACAGACAACTCTGACCTCCAGATGCCAAATGGCAAAACAGAAACATGGATGCTAATGCTATTCAATCTCAGATCAATGCACAATCCATTGAGAGGAGGTAAAACAGTTTGTATTTATTTGACAATCTCAAAATATCTATTGAAGATGTACAATTGAAATTTACAATAACAAATCACCAACTTGAACTGCCACTTTATAACTGCAGGCAGTAGTGACCGGGTACCAAGAGGAACCGCTTTGATACAATACAGGATTGATGAGTTAAGGACCAAGTAACACTGTGTTCAATCCATTTAGTACATACGCAGTTAGCCCTTTTTGGGGGGAACATTGTCGGTATCAATTGAATTGGTATTTAAATAACCTGAACACACAGTAATAAATGTTCGCACCATGGGTCCACAGGGTAAACCGGGACACTGCCGAGTCTAACAAGGCCCCGCATGTCTCTCTGTGACATGGGATTGACAGGTTATGGACTGAGTAACAGGCCGTGTTCAATCCATTTATTACATATGCAGTTAACTCTTTTTCCTGGGTTCATCGTCGATATTAATTGGATTGCTGCACCTCTACCCTCAAACATCCTGACACAGCCAAGTGAGCCTTATCAAAATTAAAAAAAATTTTTTAAAGCACTCAGAATCAAACAATTAAATAATTTAGGCTGCCTGATCAGGTTGAAATTTATAACATACATTCCCCATGTCTACTTGATGATAATTGTGAGGTTACACATCGATTGAAGAAGCAGCTCAAGTGAATTTTTTTTTTTAAAGATTTTCATTCAATCCAACATGGATGCCCAGACCATGTCATATATTTATGATTTGTGAACATCCTGGTATTCCCAACGCTTGGGGAAAATGTTTGTGAAGTTCCCCCTCGATTTGTCAAGTCATTCTGGAGAAGATTTTTTAAAGTTTTATTCTTCAAAAATCATAACTGTCAGACAATGTGCCCTGTGACATTGAAATTGACACCATATATTACTCGAGGGAAGTCGATCGTGTGGGTGGAGTTTCAGATCGATCTGTTAAGCTGTTCTGGAGAAGAACATTTTAAAAAGTTTTTATTGTAAATCAAATATGGCTGCTAAACCATATGACCTATCAATTATTTGTGAACACCCTGGTATCCCCACGGCTTAGGGAGCGTGTGCAAAGTTTCATCTCGATCTGTTCAGCTGTTTTGGAGATTTTTTTCATTTTCTTTTTTTTTTTTTAATATGGCTACTGAACCACGTGACCAATGAAATCATCAATTTTTTTCCTATCAACACATTTATCCCTAGATGACCCTCAAAAGTTTTCATAATGAACAGATATAGCATTGTACATGTCAAATTTTGACCAGGATCTCACTTCACTGATGACGTCATAAAAATAACACTTCTTCCCCTTGAGTAGTACTTGCCATGTGCCAAACTTAATTTTTTTCCATGGTGTGGTTTCGGATATACAGAGGTTCAAAGTGTTTGGTTCACGAGTCAGTAAGTGACCACTCTATTCGTTATGGGTGTGTGTCTGTCTGTCTGTCTGTCTGTCCCGAGCATAGCTCCGTGGGTTTTGTTCCGATCCTGATAATATTTGGGTGGCAGGTTTATATCATGATATAGTTGTGTTTTCCTGAGAATGGGCGTGGTGCGCCAATTATGGGAGGAGCCACGCCCAAAAAACGTGTTTTTAAGGGGTAGCCGATTTCAAGTTACATCTTCTCCTCGGGGGTTTGTCAAATCTGGCAGGGATTTCAGTATTTGGTTAGCCCAATGGCCCCATGGAGCTCGATTTCTCATTTTTGTCCCAAGTTCAAGATCACAAGGTCACGAACTTAGAAAATTGCGAATTTTGAAATAAAAATCATATGACTGCCCAAACTTTGAGAGCGCGGATGACAATATTTTTAATGCATAATCTTGAGGTCATTCCCTACCTAAAGTCTTGAAAACATTTTGCTCTATCTCGAACACCTTGCCCTTGGCACCCCCTTCAAGTTTGTTTTTACACTGATTTCATCAAAGCATGGATAATCCAAGGAATGTGAAATGCCATATAGCCTATATGACGTTATATTGGTACTGGAATGTTCCAGAGGAAGTTTTGCACCAAAGGTCATAATCCTTGACCTTTGACCTTTAAAGTTCACAAAGGTCAAATTTTCAAAGTTGTGGGAATCAAACCGGGTTTTCGACCTTCTTCGACGAACTAACTCCAATAAGCTATAGCACGTATCCTGTTTCCTTATTTTAATATCCACAACATTGTTTTGGGACCTTTAAAGGTTATGCAAAGGTCAAATTTTGAGTTGTTGAACGAAACTGGGTTTTCGACATTTTGTAGCTAATAACCTGTCACTCGTACCACATCATGTTGATCATTTTTATAACTTGGTCAAAAATTATCACATTGTCTCATCCTTGACTTCTGAAACAATCTACATCGTCGAATAACGCTCGTGAACCATTGCCGTCTCCAGACATGTTTCTTTTAAAATTACTAAATTATTTTCCTAAGATTTCTGTAATAAATTAAATAAACAATAATCGTAAAATAATTAATTTCTTAATCAATTTGCTAATTGAATACCTGAACTAGTACTTTTTCATCCGAATCTGTAACTTTTTGAAAATTAAGTAATTAATCGACTAATTCACTAATCAATAAATCGAAAATACCCTTTATAGCAAAATCATCACTTGTTTATTGTCGTTTCCAAATATCAGCTTCCTCGCTCAAGAGGTGCCTGAGATATTGCCCAGATGAGAAAGAAAATAAATAAGTAATTAATAAATCGATAATAATGAAATAAATCATCAATTAATTGATTCATCAAAGAATAAAAAAATATAGTTTTTGCCAAAGCACTGGTTTTTACTATTGTGCCCAGATTTCAGCTTCCGAAGCTCAAAAGATGGTGGAGGTATCACCGAGACAAACAAACAAGTAGAACTACATTCAAAGTACATTGCTCGCTTGCCAAAGAAATAAATATCTCAAAGGGCACTCGGTAGAACGCACACCTCCACCAATACAGTTTTTGAAATATCATGCTATGACGATTGACCCTATCTCTCAATGGTGAAGAATCGCTTAAAAAAATTAAATAATTCTCGTATCCAGATCCAGATCCAGATTCGGAGCTTCACCAACATCGAATCCATTCTTCCTTGCCACACACCCAACATGTCCACCAAGTTTCATCTGAATCCGTCCTCAACTTTTTGAGATATCGTTTTTGACCTATCTTTCAATGGTGAAGAATCATTTTGAAATTCTAGTAGCCGGATCTGGATCCAGATCTTCACCAAAATCTAATCAGTTCGTCCTTGTCACACATCCATGTCACACACCAAACCCCTCTGCTGGCATTTGCCGGCATTAGTTTGTAGACGTTAACGATCTCACTGTCCTTCGCAAATAATAGGTGAGCTATTGCCGTTGCCAGTACCAATAGGTGAGTACTCTGTGTTCTACCAAGCTGTTAGCTGGTCTTGCTACGTCAGCTCTTTCTGTGCTTTGTCCCCCCCCCCCCCCCTCAGCTTTCAGCAGGGCTCACATGGTCCACCATAAATTCCCTTCTGGTGAAACTACCTAAACCCAGGAGCACTCGTCACCTCCACTCATTTGTTCCTCTCCCCCCCCCCACCTGTGGAATAAACTTTCACATCCTCTTCAATCTCATTTTTCCCTTCAGGTCTTCAAGACAGCTGTTCACCACCTTCTCAGATCGTCCTCAATCCGAAACCATGACCTTTTATCCCCTCGTTAACTTCACTCAAATCCCTCCTTCCAATTTTCCAGTTTTCCTTACACGGGGTTTCCTTCTGTATCCATTTTGTCCACCCCATGCATACACAAAACGAACAGAAGAGAGACAGTGTGTGCTTGTGTGGTGCATGTGGCCCTTTCTGGAGCACTGAGGGGTGTGATGCAGGCACACTCTCAGAAACCTCTCCCGGTTTGGTCTCAACCTTGGCTGTCCATTGGTGTGCCGATGGCTGTGCGCCCCTCTCTGTTGGTCACTGGCTAGGCATTCTGGGATAGGCGAGTTCCAGGCTGTGAATCTGAGAGAAGATGAGAGCTTTGATTGTCCCGGCTGTAAGAGAAGGATGATGGTCTTGGCTGTGTATCTCAGAGAAAAGAGCACATAAGGCGTTTTCATCCTGCCTTATCTAGCCAGCCCTCTCACCACCTCCTGGTGCAGGTGTTGCACATGTGCTGCCCATGTCCCGGTTGTGCGAGGAAGCACACGTGAACTGCCATGCTTGTAAAACCTCATGTTTGAGGCTTCGTGGTAACACATAATGGAACATCCATTGTAGAGTGAAATTTGTGGTATAAAAGTGCAATGGGTGTGATTAAAGGTTAAAAGCAGGAGGGGAGATGAGAGAAGGACAGACACGAGGATAAAGGATGACAGTGAATCCAATAAAACATACAATTCTGGTCTATGCGAATTGGGGATTACAAACACATATACTGACACTCTTTAGTATATAACTACTGAATAATTTACCCCTCATTAACAGTCAGTCCTTTTTATAAAATATATATATATATATATATATATATATATATATATATATATATATATATATATATATATATATATATATATATATATATATATATATATATATATATAAAATTCTTGGTTGCTTAAAGCAATGGGAGGTGTTGATTAATTTATATAAACTGAGCCACCTGGGTTTATTTGATGAGGTGAAAGCTGATTGGCTATTCCCTCCATTCACAGGTGAGAGATGTGGGTGGGTCTTTCTTTATTATTTATATATTGACTGCTTTTGACATTTGCACGTGGTACATGCTTGGGAGCCTCATTAGTCTGCATTGCTGTCTGCGCTGTCGCTGATGATTCGCCAACTCAGCAATGAAACCGGTTTGGCAGCTGAGGAGGTGTGTATTATTGGGATTGTCATGTGTGTACTATTTGTGAATACCTTTATAACTGTGGAAGAACTCTGGGAAGGGTTTGATATGGCATATCACTTACCTTGTGTAGGCCTTCTTGGTTGCTTTACGCAGCAGTTTTGGCTGGAGGAGCATGGTAGGTGTTAATTTATTTATATAATTCTAGCCACCTGGGTTTAATTGATTAGGTGAGAGCTGATTGGCTATTCCCTCCATTCACTGGTGAGAGATGTGGGTGGGTCTTTCTTTAAGAGATATATATATATATATGTATTGCATATGTTCCTTCACTTTTGGTGTCAAACTGAGATATTGAAATATGTGTAATGTACTTATAGCTTTTGCTGGATTTTAGAGGAATTTGAACTTTTAACAGAATTCCTCAGATGAGCCTATGTGCTGAATTACTCCGTAGATTAAGGTGCAAGCTTGAACGAGTCTCTCTCTCTCTCTCTCTCTCTCTTTCTCTTTCTCTTTCTCTTTCTTTTTCTCTTTCTCTCTTTCTCTCTCTTTCTCTTTCTCTTTTTCTCTTTCTTTCTTTTTCTCTTTCTTTCTTTTTCTCTTTCTTTCTTTTTCTCTTTCTTTCTTTTTCTCTTTCTTTCTTTTTCTCTTTCTTTCTTTTTCTCTTTCTTTCTTTTTCTCTTTCTTTCTTTTTCTCTTTCTTTCTTTTTCTCTTTCTTTCTTTTTCTCTTTCTTTCTTTTTCTCTTTCTTTCTTTTTCTCTTTCTCTCTTTCTCTCTTTTTCTCTTTCTCTCTTTTTCACTTTCTCTCTTTTTCTCTTTTCTCTTTTTCTCTTTCTCTCTTTTTCTCTCTCTTTTTCTCTTTTTCTCTCTCTTTTTCTCTTTTTCTCTCTCTTTCTCTCTCTTTTTCTCTCTTTTTCTCTCTCTTTTTCTCTCTCTTTTTCTCTCTCTTTTTCTCTCTCTTTTTCTCTCTCTTTTTCTCTCTCTTTTTCTCTCTCTTTTTCTCTCTCTTTTTCTCTCTCTTTTTCTCTCTCTTTTTCTCTCTCTTTTTCTCTCTCTTTTTCTCTCTCTTTTTCTCTCTCTTTTTCTCTCTCTTTTTCTCTCTCTTTTTTCTCTTTTTCTCTTTTTCTCTTTTTCTCTCTCTTTTTCTCTTTTTCTCTCTCTTTTTCTCTTTTTCTCTCTCTTTTTCTCTTTTTCTCTTTTTCTCTCTCTTTTTCTCTTTTTCTCTCTCTTTTTCTCTCTCTTTTTCTCTCTTTTTCTCTCTCTTTTTCTCTCTCTTTTCTCTCTCTTTTTCTCTCTCTTTTTCTCTCTCTTTTTCTCTTTTTCTCTCTTTTTCTCTTTTTCTCTCTCTTTTTCTCTCTCTTTTTCTCTCTCTTTTTCTCTCTTTTTCTCTCTCTTTTTCTCTCTCTTTTCTCTCTCTTTTTCTCTCTCTCTTTCTCTCTCTTTTTCTCTCTTTTTCTCTTTTTCTCTCTCTCTCTCTCTCTTTTTCTCTTTTTCTCTCTTTTTCTCTCTCTCTCTCTCTCTCTCTCTCTCTCTCTCTCTCTCTCTCTCTCTCTCTTTTCTCTCTCTCTTTTTCTCTTTATCTCTCCTTCTCTCTCTCTTTTTCTCTTTATCTCTCCTTCTCTCTCTCTTTTTCTCTTTATCTCTCCTTCTCTCTCTCTTTTTCTCTTTCTCTCCTTTTCTCTCTCTTTTTCTCTTTCTCTCTTTTTCTCTCTCTTTTTCTCTTTCTCTCGTGTTTTTTTCCCTTCAGGCAGTGGTTGATGTGGTTCAAACAGTCCCTGTAAGGCCACGCGATGACGCATATGAAGTTGCGGACCCTTTGACCCCAGGCCGCACGCCTCAGTACATCATGTACATGAGTAAGTCATTACTGGCAACTTGCAGTTCTCACCTTTACCCTGGCTGGAATTCTTGCATGCTTACACCCACGCTGTCTGGCCTGCTTAAGTTTTTGTGCTTACTGCCTTCCTGTCAAGAACAAGTTCACTTTGTGGTGCATTGAGAAATTCCTCCAGCTGGTGAAAGCTTTTGTTAGCAAGTCCTGCTGTAGTTTTAGGCATATATCGCCTTTCTAAGTGATTTAGGAATGAAGTGTGTGATTTATTACATGAGACAAAGGTCACCATGCTGTTTGACTGTGGAAACTAAAACCTGGCATTTTACATGGTTACCTTCGTTGAAAACACAGCAGACAGGAAGCTTTTTGTTTCTTATAAGTCTACATTGAGCAATTGAGGGCTTATTTTGAATTATAAAGTTTTCTTACTGTATGATAACTCTTTTAAAAATATTTATTTAGTTATTTATTTATTGATGTTTTTGTTACTTGCATCAAATTTATTTTTGTCTGTGTTTTCCAAATATACGATGGGATATTTTAACATCCACATCACCAACAAATTGAAGAGCAAGTTTACCATTGTCTTTGAAGTTCAGTGTTCTCTGTGATTTAGTGCTCCTTGCTGGCACTGCTTCAGCAGATGTTGTAACCCTTGTAAAATCCACTGTAGTTTGCTTAAGTAAAGTTTTTGCAACAACAATATAATTACCCCCATTTTATTTCATTGCAATATACGAGAGTATTTAAATGTAAGTCGTAGGCACTAATTAAAGCACAAAATCACAAATAAAAAGGAATGCTTCATTCATTGCTCACACAAATAGCCTTTGGTTGCTCGTTGCATGCCATGGTGAGTTACCACCTACGTGGTTTTGTTTCATAGTCCTCAAACACAAAACTCATTCTTGATCATCATAAGCGATACTCGGTGGAATTAATATGGTCAACTCTCATGCCTTGTGAAAACTTTCCAATAGCATTATTGTACAAGGGCAGTTATGATAGCTCATCACAAATACCTGTATTAAAGCGTAGTCATTTAGCCCTGCATGGTCTGGTCTTTATCATCTTACGCAGTCCACACATTGTGGCTGACTCTCATTGCTTTACACGCAACCTGAGACGGGAATTGATAGACTACCTTTGTAAAGGCAGCGTGACCCGGAATTCCCCCTAAAGGGGTAGAAAAACAGTAATCATTGATATCATTGCATGTCTTTCCTTGACTGACAGATAGCGAAGGGATGGCATCCAATACACCAACAACTGATGCGTTTTATGAAGAGGCTGATGAAAAACAAGTCTTCAACTTCAATAATGAAAACAAAAGTAATGCTTCACTTTCTGATGCATCATTTTTAAGGTATAAGCATGGGGAGGGTGATGGAACCCATTGTTCAACTCTTAGGACCCCCTACATAGGAAAAGAGATAAAATGAAATTGGAGGTATATTTATATTTTTATTTCATCACTATTAAAAAAGCGAGAGAAAACAGAGAGAAACACCAAATTCTAGAGCCTTGGAGGTATTGTGGGAAATTATTGGGCATTAAGCTATGTCTTGACACATGGAATTGCAATGTGAAGAGTGTGACCGGAGGAAGCTTGGTGAGTTGGTCTATTTAAGGGTAATGGGTGAGGGACCAAAGCAGTGAGTTCAGCGGACCACTCATTATAAATATGGAAAAAAGAAAAAGGGGGGGGGGGGGAAACTGTGTGATGGTGGATCTTTATTGCTAGTAGAGGAGGTATCACTCTTAATACATAAAGCTTTAACTTTAACATTATCCAGGATTTTAAGAATTGATGAGGGAGTCCCTCCACGTACACTTTTTTTTGTATGAGGAGTTTAGGCATGTGGAGGAGCTTAGAACATGCAGAACAGACCAGGACATAACCAGGCCAAATAAGGAGGGGGGGGGGGGCACTGACAGCAGGAAAGTACAAGATAGAAGGAGACCTGGAGGAACAAAAGACAGTGAAGAATGAGAGCAAGGGGAGGGGAATGAGGATACAAAGGGTGAACCTGCTGGATACAGGTGCAAGCTCTCAATCACAGAAGTAGAAGGGGAAACTAGAGAAGAAGCAGAAATAGAACAACAACAAAATAAATCAAAGAAGGTGGTGAGGGGGTGGGGGAAAACCCGATCACCTGGAAACACGGAAAGAGGTGGGCTTTGGAACGATTAATGAGGGTCGAAAAGATTATATATTGGGGGTGATTTGAGATGATGGTGAACAGCTGTCTTGAAGTACTATAAGGAAGTCCACGACTGTTGTCTTTGAGATTAATAAGAAATAAAAAATTGCATCAGGATGAAATATTGTTTGACAAGTCCTGAATATAAAGCCAGGTTTTTGAGAAGCATTCATTCAATATGGGTATGTGTGGCTTCCAGTAAAAGGTTAGAAGAAATCTCTGCACCAAGAAGAAATGTACTGATAGACTTCTGAAATGAAGACCTTTAAAAAATAAAATAAAATAAAATAAAAAATATATATATGGTCTAAGGCTCGTAATGGAGCTGCCATTCACACATATGGACGGAGTGGATGACGAAACTGGCGAAATAAACATGGAACACAGCCACTGAGATTGGGGGAGGTGCCGTCACTTCCTGTGATACTCTGGGTATCAGTGGCATCACAACAATGCCGCCACTTTTCTCACCGTGCTTGGATGGGCATTTCTTCCTCCCCATGGATGCCAACCGATAGGTAACCAGTGAGGCTGGTTCAACATCTTTCAGAGTTCATGGATATCTTTCTGATTCATTCTCAACCAAAGCTCATGTTCCTCAAGGTTCTGTCATTTCCCCAATTATTTTCTTGCTCTCTATTAAATGACCCACTTTCACCTGTTTTCAGGAGTGTCCACTAATTTATCGATGATGTTACACTTCATTCTTGTTCTTCTTCTTCAATCTATCAAGAAGGTGAGGAAGGGATTTCACAGAAGATCCAGGTTGGAGTGGAGGAAGTAAAGGAACAGCGAGGAAATCTAAGAGTAGATAAGGTTCCGGGTCCAAATAATATGCAACCAAGAGTATTGATGGAGGTGGCTGAGCAGGTAAGCGAGATGTTAACGGATATTTTCAATGGCTCACTGGAGTCACGACAGTTCCGGAGGATTGGAGATTATCAAATGTAACACCATTATTTAAGAAAGGATCCAGAGAAGAATTGGGAAACTATAGACTTGTTAGTTTGACTTCAGTTGTGGGGAAGGTGTTGGAGACATTGATTAAAGATGGATGAGGAACCATTGAAACAAATACAAACTAATTAAAGGTAGTCAGCATGGGTTTACCAAAGGTAGTTCCTGTTTAGCAAACCTTTTAGAGTTCTATGAAGCAGTGTCTGATTGGGTGGATGAGGGAAAGGCAGTAGACATCGTATATCTCGACTTTAAGAAGGCATTTGATAAGGTACCACATCGGAGGTTGTTGGCCAAAGTGAGGGATTGTGGAGTGGCTGGTCAGGTAGCTAATTGGATTGCAAACTGGCTTCGTGGTAGGAAGTAAAGAGTGGCTGTAAGTGGGAGGATGTAAGTAGCGGGGTATCTCAGGGATCAGTACTCGGACCATCACTATTCATTATTTACATCAATGATTTGAATAATGGGGTGAAGAGTATTTCCTGCTTGTTAGCAAATATGCTAACACTGTTCATCCCCCGATGTCTCAATTCCACTTCCTTAAAGTTGATTGAGACACAATGTCCATGTGGAGCTCTGATAACCTTGCATTCATAAATGAATGCAAGACAGTTCATGGTTTTCTCCAAAATATTCACCCAAAACTGTCCCTAGTATTACCAGATTAGATGGTGTAATGGTTAGAGCATCCGCTCTGATATTTCTGTTGCCAGGTCAGGCCAGATTAAATCGGTGACTTGCTGCAGGTACCATGTAAACCTGTACTATCCTGTTTCACGGTCGGGTTGTCGGCAACTAAACCATGTCCCCCACCAGGTTTTCTGGTAAGGATGGTGTATGGATATGGATACCATTCAGGATTAAAAACAAAACTTGTCAAAGCATGGAAGATCTCCTTGTGAGCCACCAGCCATCCATATCTGTTGATGTCCTCCTGCAGTTGGGAAACCTTTTCTAGAAGGTTGGAGCCAGTATTTGCACTCCGGCCACCATAAAACACTTCATACCACAAAACACACAAAAAAAATGCAAAGAAAACTGAAAACCCACTTTGTAGGAGTACCACCTGTGCAACTACCCTTCGCAGGACAGCTCACTCTGGATGATGGATTTGGGGCAAAGCCTTCGGGACCCCTATTCTTTGATGATATGAGGAAAAGCACGGGAAACCTTCCTGGGTCGGATCAAGGTGATGTGTGTTGGGGTGGTGCTGAGGTGTCGTCCACAAGACGGCGGTCTCCTTAGGTTAACCTGAACCAGTTCCTTTGGTTGGGTGCCTGGAAAGTCCTATCCTGAAGCGAGGATGATCACCTGTCTGCTATCATCAGAGCTCCAGCGTTTTAATATCAGTAGCACTCTCTGAGGTTCAGAGACCAGATTGTGGTGAGATCATGGTGGGTGGTTAAACCTAATACAGGTCTGGTCACTGATGGTTATGATGCCAAAGGAGTTGCTGTGGCAAAGGAGATCGACCATGTGCTCGTTGATGGTCGCTGGAGGATGATTCAGAACTGCAGGGTCTTCTTGAGTGCTCAGTTTCTCAATACCGACCAGAGACTTGTTGTCGCTCAAATCTGGGAGAATGGTACCATCCCAGCCAAGGCTGGATGATGGATGGCAAGCTCAATAATGAGAGGGTGGCTGAGGAGGTTGCATACAGGCTGAGTGCTTTGGGGAATCCTGAAGAATTGTCGAGTGCCTTTAAGACTACCATCCTTGATGTTGCCGGTGAATATCTTGGAACCCACCGTCAGGCGAATAAGAACTTTGTCTCCTTCATGACAATGGATACCATTGACCAGAGTTGTAGGGCCAGGCTTAATGGCAGAGTTGAGCTATTCAGGGAGTTGAAGCATAAAACTGTACATGCGCTGAGAGCGGACAAGGAGGCCTAAGTGTGAGGAATCTGTGAAGTGATAGAGCATCACCTATGGTCAAATGATTCTTGTCATGCATGTAGAGGAATTCATGCATTACGTTCCTCCAGCCTGTCCCTCGGTGTATTGCAGTTAAAGCGGAGGTTGGTGGGCTCTTGCCAGAGGAGTCTGAAGTGAAGGCCTGCTGGGCCAGTTACTTTGAACAGCTGTGCCAGGCTGACCCACCAGCTGTTGAGGTGGATGTCAGGGGTGTACCTACCTATCCCAATTGCTGACCCTCCAATCAACTGTGAACCACATTTGTTTGTGAAAACACAGGCTGCAGTGAACTAGTTGAAAAGTAGTGAAGCTCCTGGGATCTCTGGCATCCATGCTGAACTTTTAAAGGCTGGTGGGAATGCTGTACTCATGTCATTGCAAGCAGTTCCATGCTCTATTTGGTGCACAGGCATCATCCCAACTGACTGGAAAAGGGGCCTTGTTGTCCCTCTCAGGAAAAGGAAGGGTGATCGCCAGGACTGCAACAACTACCGAGGGGTGACGCTGCTCCCTTGCTCAGATAATTATTGACCAGGTTCACCACCATCTGCTTGAGGACCAGTGCAAAGAGCAGTCGGGTTTTACACCAAAGAGGTCAATGATTGGCCGTATCCTTGCTCTTAGGTCCTCACCGAACGCAGATGAGAGTTTTGGTGGGGGCTGCTCGCAGCCTCTGTGGATCTCGGTAAATCATTTGAGTCAGTGAATCAGGATGCCCTCTGGAGGATTCTTGGTCTTTGTGGGGTACCACCAAAACTGATCAATCTGATTTCTGACCTCTACTCTGGAACTAAGAGTGTTGTGAGATGTGGTGGTTCCATCTCTCACTTATTTCCAGTTCTTACTGGAGTTTGTCAGGGGTATGTACTGGCCTCCACATTTTTCAGTGATTGTATGGACTGTATTCTGTGGAGTATGTCGGAGAGATCAAGCTGCAGTGCATTGTTTGGAAATATCAAGATCTCTGACCTTGATTTCGTAGATGATGCAGTCATTTTTGCGGAGACGCTGGATATCCTTTTGGAGGCTCTCAAAGCATTGAATGAGGAATTGGAGTTGCTGGGATTACGGGTTTCCTCGGTCAAAACTAAGATGTAGGCTTTCTTTAACATCTTGAATGCTGCTATTTGTCTGTACTGTTTGTGGTGAGGATGTTGAGGTGACGGAGAGATTCACTTTCTTTGGCAGTGATATTCATGCCTCTGCATGTTGTGAGCGAGAGGTTGATAGATGTCTGTGTCAGGCCTATGGTGTCATGGATTCACTACATTATGGGGTGTGACTCTGTCGGTACCAATGCAGGAGGACGAATGTCTGAATCTTTAAGTCCTTGGTTCTTCCAGTCTTGCTCTACTGATGTGGGATTTGAACTCTGACCAAGGATCTGAGATGGAGACTTACTCCTTCAGTACCAGGTCTCTTCGGAGAATCCTTGGCTATCACTGATCAGACTTTGTGTGCAACGTGCGGTTGCTGAGAGAGACTCAGATGTGATTTGTTACCTGTGTAGTCCACATGCCTCGTGGTTGCAGCAGGTTGATCAGCATCTCAAGGAGATGGAGATGCGCCAGACATCTGCCTGAGGGATGGTCAGACGGAGGCCCCTGGAGTACTGTGGGAAAGTGGACATCGCGACGTGCTGCTCCGGCGCATGCATCCATACGTGACCTGACCTTTGGGCCCAATGGCTTCCTCTTGCGTCAAAGTTTCTTGAAAAGGAACTCGTATTATTATTAACTTGAAGTCAGTTGGATGCTTTTGAAGGAAACTTAAAAGCCTTGAATGAATTATATTCATTAGAAGTTTGGATAAAATCGTTTTGTGCAAAAGAAGATCAAAGGCTTAAGATATATTAATTGTGATTACTTAGCTCTCGCTATGAAGTTAACAGCAGAGGGTCAAGCATCTGTTACATAGGGAAGTGGTCCAAGAGAATATTATGTCTTTCTAATAGTGATGGCAATTTATTGGACAGAATGGATTCCATCACTCTGTAAAAGAGGAGTTCGAGCAATGAGATGATGCTTGAAGAGATCTGAATGATCCCCTTTCTTTTGGAATGAAAAAAACTATGGGCATGCTTCCACAAAGATGGGAAACTGACATGTGATAAAAAATAAAAGCTTGAAAAGACAGCCAAGGATGTGAGAGAGCTTAGAGGTGCATCGTTTAAGGACTATGGCTTGAATCCCATCGGGACGATTGGATGTATTAGTTTGCGAACTCGGAAGGGCTTTGTGAACATTTCTGATGATAAAACAAACAGGGAGAAAATGCAAATATGTAAAGATGGAAAAATTTTAATTGCTTGATGAAATATGTTCGTGCCATTAATAAAATGTGCTTATATGTTAATATCACGTACAAGGTACGTTTTGAAAATTTCATGGTTTGTCCATGTATTTACAACAACAACAACAACAACAACAACAACAACAACAACAACAACAAAATAATGTTTCCTTCACCAGAGGGGGATTCAGACATGGCGAGCAGCTCATATGAATCGTATGATGAGGAAGAGGAGGAGGAGGAAGATGATGAGGGTACTTGTGGAGACCACAAAGACTCAACTATGACACGCCAATGGCCCTCTGAAGAGGCATCAATGCACCTGGTTAAGGACAGTCGAATATGTGGTTTCCTCCTGCGCAAGAAACGCTTTGGCCAGTGGTCTCGGCAACTTTGTGTCATCAAAGAAAACCGTCTGCTGGTGAGGCCTTTGCGGGGTCAAGGGTCATGAGATATAAAACCTGTAAGAAGAATTTTTTTTTTATTTCATGTCTTAAGTACTTTGACTTAGACATTTTATCAGGTGTTAAATTTATGATGAGTACTTTTGTGAAAAAATTGCCTTGAAAGACTTGATTTCTCTCTTAGAGCCATAACCCTTACTTGACTGTTTTAATTTCAGGGAATTAATGTTTATCCAAGAATCATACGATAGAGTGATTAACATGATTGTTCTCTCATCACCGACTGAAACGAGGTGATCGGGCCTCCTTTACAAAAACCTTATACCAATTTACTGGCTGTATTTGCTATTCAGTGACGCATTTTTTTTGTCTAATGATATAAAGTGAACGTTTTGATGATTATCAGGTCTCGTTAGTCCCATTTTTTGAGATTTGACTATTTCCACCTGAGGTTTCACCATTTGAATGCAACACGCCCTCTGCTGCCCCACCAGTGCTATAAAAGCTCAAAGGAACAGCAACCACAGCTGGAACTTCCACTGAGCACCTGCGATGTTGCCTATGTGCCAAAAGATGGCCGCAAGCGTAAGCACGAACTGCGGTTGAGTCTGCAAGGCTCTGACTCTGTGGTGCTTGCTGCACAGAGCTACGAACAGGCTGAAGAGTGGTTAAAAGTAAGAGAACTGGTCAAAATCTTGCTCACATCGTCAAATCTATTTCAACTCAGCCTGATGATGGTTAACTAATGGTAACCATAGTAAAAACAAATGTGATTCAAACTTGTGGATGAAGAAGTGCAATATGCGCTTTAAAAATCACATGACTTCAAAAGTTGCATTTAAATAAACCACGAGTAAAAATGAGTACTTTGTTCAAAGATGAGAAAGTAAAGCAAGCTGAGACTTGTTTATTCATGTTGTAAATGCTCTGAATGGAAATGACTCCAAAAAATGCACGTTTTCACCATATATCTCACTCTGCTGTATTGATCATTCAGATAATCCAGGAGGTATGTGGTTTACCAGAAGCAATGGAAGAAATTGATTCACCATCTCCTTCATCGACTCTCTCCAGGACAGAGACAGACAAGGTATGTTGGAAGAAGTTCTTAGTCACTTCATCAATTGCATTTCATTTTGATAGTTCAAGCGAGCCTATAAATTAAAACGTATGGTTAGGATAACTTTTTTTTATGATTCAACATTGCGAGAGAAAATTCCTGATAAATGAGGATGGATATCAAATATTTTTAATGTTATACTGATATTCCTTTGAGTACATTATTTTGCACTTAAAGGAATGTCATTGTCACATTAATAATAGGACTGTGCATCCTGAAGCTCACCTGGATCAGGAGCAACAGTCACTCAAATCCTACGCAGACCTCCTTAGACCCTGATTTTTTTTTTTTTTTTAATTCATGCCGTGGACAAACTTTGGTACATCGCTGGTGATGAAGGTTGTGGTCAAGTATCATCGAAATCGTGTGTGTAGTTTCAGAGAAGAGAGAAAACACCTTTTTTTGGGGGGGGAGGTCAAAAAACCCTCATATACCCTCCTTAATGAGCACAGATGTTGATGCAGTCAATACGCCTTCGTTAGGCATCAGATCTGAGGCTTGTGGCCAAGTTTCATCAAAATCGTGTGTTTGATTCAAGCAATAATTCACAATAAATAATAACGACTTGCTCACCTATGGACACTGCACGATCGCATAAGCTCACCTCGACTAAAGTCCAGGTGAGCTAAAAATGTTTGTTGCTTTCTAAAAACATTAACTGGGTAATTTTGAATGGCTAAAGATCAACAAAAGTTGTTTGTTGTTTGTCCTTACTCATTGGGTTCTACTTCCTCTTTTTAATTCATTTAGGAAAACATGGAATGATGAAAGCCAGCGATGAAGTGATGAAAGCTACCTAATGTAAAGGCCCGGTCACACCTTGACGATTTAGCCAACGTATGACGATTTTTGAATTTTTTTCTAAAACGCTGGCACACGTTGAAGACGTTATGGGTAAGTTTTGATAACATTGAGAGCACGCTGAAAAACACTGCCATACGTCATTGTACGTTGGCTTTAAACGTTGTACTTTTCGGTTGTCCTCAAATTTTTTCATGCTTGAAATTTCACGACGTCTGCCGGCGTATGACTCACACGTTCCGCTACGCTGGCCACAAGTTGTATGCACAGTCTGCGATCGTTGACAGACGTCAACACATGCTAGTTGTAAGTTAATCATAAGTTGAGACACGCCGAGGTAATGTTTAGTGTACCCGAAACTTATTTCTAACCTATGATTAACGTGTTGTTGGCACTTTACGCGATCGTTGCCACACGTCGACAGACGTTACTTTTAAGTTACTCATAGGCTGAAAGACGTCGTTATAATGGATCGTCCTTGCGTCAGCGTCCACGGCCACGGCCAGGACACTTATTTGCAGCATTCTTCAAACTTTTCTTCGGCATGACGAGGATGTTCACACTTCGATGTCTAGCTTGGCTATGATTCCAATTGTCCATCGGCAGCGTCTATTTAAAATAGTCGAGTTTGAGCGTTTTAACACGTTCAATAGAAACGATTAAAATTTCCGAGCGCCAGCGTCAAAAAACAAAGGCGAGTGACAGCAATTTAAATCGTTCATTGTAAACAATGAAAATAGCTGAGTGGTACCGTTTAAAAGTCGTTGAGTGTAAAAAAAAATCCAATTGTTGAGCGCAAGCGTCTACTTTCAATAGTGGAGATGCAGCCATTTAAATTGTTGAGTGGCAGCCTATGAATAGCAAACCCCACGTCACCGGCAAAGATAAACTGCCGCACGACATGGATAAGTTAGGCTATCGTTGGGCATAGTTTGTGAACGCCGGCTTCACGATAATTATTCGTTGGTATATCGTATCTATAAGTAATCAAAGCGCTCTATGCACATTATTCGTTCATTGTGCATTTGTCCAACCCATTATGAATAGACCTAAATCGTAAAAACAAGCCATAGCTCATTGTTGAAAAAGCCCCATAAAAAATTAGCTGCGAAGAACTTCGAACAATGGTGAAAAGATGTCTCCTACCCGTGGTCACGCGGACGCAAGGACGATCCATCATAACCCACACCCTCCCCCTCACACTCGCCTACTACTGCCAACATGAACAAACTACTACCAATACTGATACTGATACTGATACTGTTACTGCTGACATGGACATCGACTCAAAAAGGACTCGAAAACACTGTTGGGTTCCCCTTTTATGAGCAGCATTTTTATATACCAATTCCCAAAACCGCTGGGAACACGTCTTTATATGGCAGTTGTAAGCTAGAAACACGTTTATTTTTTTTTTTTGTCGACCGGAAGACGTCATTGGAATACGTCTACATACGTCGATGTGTGTTGGGACTACGTAAAGAATTGGTTCAAAGCACGTCAAACATAAGTTAGAAATAAGTTTCGCGTAAAAAAGACATTACCGCGACGTGTTTCGACTTATGAGTAGCTTATAAGTAGCCTTTGTGGACGTGTGTAAGCGTCTGCATATCGTGTGTAAAACTTATCCCCATCACATGCGGAACGTGTGTCATACGCAGAGTACGTCGTAAAATTTTGAACATGTTTAAAATTTCTTGACGTACTCTACTTACTACGACGTATGATAGCGTACTTTAGCGTTGTACTCACGTATACCAAACTTACTCATACCGTATTTGACGTGCCCCAACGTTTTAGACACATTTTTCTTAGGTCGGCATACGCTGGCAAGATCGCCAAGGTGTGACCGCGATGTTGACACTTCCATTTCTGCGGCAGTTATGATTCGAATCGTTGTGCGTCAGCCTTTTAATAGGCTACATCACGACATCGTCGGCGATGCGTGCAACGCGCTATGCCTAAGTTAGACTATCGTTGGGCATCGGTTGTGTAGGCCGACAACAGGTTCAGCATTCGTTGGTATAAGTTAGCTATAACACAACGAAACGTTCTGTGTCCGTTACCAATGCGTTATACATAAGACCAAGTCGCTATGAATACGTCCGAATCTTTAAAAAAAACATCAAAAGTTCAACGTAAGCCAGCGTTTTACATACATTTTAATACGTTGCCATCGCTGGCTAAAACGTCAAGGTGTGACCGGGCCTTAACCTTAAGCAATGATGGCCTATTGGACTTCTTCAAATATTCTACAAGGAAGCACAGTCACAAAAACTGGCTTAATGTTCCCTCGAAATGTCTTTAAATCTTTCTGTCTGGATTGTTTCCGACATCCTTGTTTCTTTCACACTTCTTTCTTATAATGTTTTTTTTTTTCTACAATTCTCTTTATTCATTATAATTCTTGCTTTTTCTTCTCTTTCATCTCTCTTACTTTCTATTTCTCTCTTTCGTTATCTATCTCTCAAAGGAGAAGTGAATTCTTGCAAAAAAAAATTCTGTAAGGCTCACTTGGCTGCGCCTGGATGGGTTTGGGGGTAGGGGAGTGGCGGCTGGAACCCGAACCCCATCTCGGTTCCTCCTGATGACTCCATCTTTGCTCTTTACTTCTTCGGGTTCCTTCTTGGTCTTCCATTTGATTAGACAATATGACATCCTCTGCTTGCATGTCAACCAAACAGGCAAGAATTTATAGCCAAATCTGTCAAGAATGGAATTATGGGCCAGATTAATGGATGGCAAATATGTTGTCTGATTTTTGTTGATTTTTTTTTTTTTTTCATCTCACCAACAATATATTTTTTTTAATTATTTTTTTTTTCCTCTCTTCAAAAGAGCTCCTCATTGGAGAGAAACACTGTACTTGAAGATAATGGAAACAACAAGGCACCGTGTGAAAATGGTTCCATTAGTAGCAACTGTGATGGCAAAGGTAAAAATGCAGGCATGCACAAACTTGGTCAGGAGCTTTCGGGATAAGTGTGGGGTATGGGTGGGTAGGGGTGGTGGGTGATATTGATCTTGATGTTGAAGGCACTATCAGTCTTTATGTACATGTGAAGGAGAAAGGTAGGATAGCCCAGTCTTTGACAATGATCGATCCTTCACCTCTGAGATTCTATTTAAGGGACTAATCGACTATTTCATGAACTTCAATTCACTTGTAACTTATTGCGACATGGCAACGTTTTACGACTAGATTGCACAAATATATATAATTACCTCTGTCGCCAAAGGTAAACGGAGGTTATATTTCAGCCCTGTTTGTCTGTTTTTCTGTTTGTCTGTCTGAGCAGGATAACTCAAAAAGTTATGGACAGATTCAAAAGAAACTTGGTGGACAGGTTGGGTGTGTGACAGACACATTGATTTGATTTTGGTGAAGATCTGGATCCAGATACAATAATTTTTTTTCATATCCAAAGTGCTTCTTCACCATTGAGAGATGGGGCCAAAAAAAATAGATATATAGCATGATATTTCAAAACCTGTGGACAAATTATGACAAAATTAGGTGGAGGAGTTGGGTAGGTGATAACAACAAGCTGATTCGATTCAACAAGCTGAATAAGCTGACCCCAATGATAATTGAGGTAACACCGGTCAACGAGCGTATTATGAGATTAAGGATTCGTCACTCCTTAGGTGTCATTTCCCTGGTCTCTGTTTATGCTCCGACTGAGGCGAGTGATCTTACCGTGAAGGACGCATTCTACGCCACGCTCGAGTCTGTGGTTGATCAGTGCCCCAGACGAGATACACTTCTAGTCTTGGGGGATTTCAATGCATCGATTGGAACTGATAGGGATGGTTATGAGGTGTGTGTTGGTTCCCATGGGTCAGGAACTATGAACCAGAATAGCACTAAGTTCCTTGACTTTGCAAGAAGTCATGGACTTAGGGTGGCTGGTTCATGGTTTCAGCGCCCACAAGCTCATCGCTGGACTTGGTATTCCAACGCTGGCGGTGTGGCAAAGGAGATTGACCATGCCCTCATTGACGGTCGTTGGAGGATGATCCAGAACAGCAGGGTCTACCTGAGTGCTCAGTTCCTCAATACTGACCACAGGCTTGTTGTAGCAACTCTAAAGCTGCACCTTAAATCCTGGAGAATGGTACCATCCCAGCCTAGGCTGGATGTTGCCAAGCTCAGGGATGAGAGAGTAGCTGAGGAGTTTGCAAACAGGCTGAGTGGACACTTGGGGGGTCTGGGTGCTTTGGGGGGTCCTGAAGAGTTGTGGAGCGCCTTCAAGACCACCGTCCTTGATGTTGCCGGTGGATGTCTTGGAACTCACCGCAGGGCAAAGAAGAATTTTGTCTCAAGGGACACTGGATACCATTGACCAGAGTCACAGGGCCAGGCTGAATGGCAGAGCTGAGCTATTCAGGGAGCTGAGGCGTAAAACTGTACGTGCACTGAGGGTGGACAAGGAGGCCTATGTGCGAGGAATCTGTGAGGGGGTAGAGCATCACCTGTGGGCAGGTGGTTCTCGTCCCGCTTACAGGGGAATTCGCGCATTACGTTCATCCAAGCCCATCCCTCGGAGCACTGCAGTTCGAGCAGAGAGTGGTAGGCTCTTGACAGAGGAGTCTGAAGTGAACGCCCGCTGGGCCGGTTACTTTGAGCGGTTGTACCAGGCTGATCCCCCAGCTGTCGAGTTGGACGTCAAGGGTGTTACAATCCCTGTTGCTGCCCTCGAATCAACTGTGGTCCACCTACGCTTGTGGAAACGCGGGCTG
>NC_140972.1:38324871-38334871 GCF_056783735.1 Eptatretus burgeri
TGAAAACTAAGTATAAAGACAGAGTGGGAAGGACAGGCAGAGACAAATGCCATGACAGCAGATATATACGTACTGCGAAAGAGAAAGAGAGAAAGGAGAGTGAAAAGAGAGAGAAAGAGAGAGTAATATATAGATATAGAGAGGCAAAGAAATGCCTGATGTTATCACTTTCTGTTGTTTATAATAAATCCAAATGAGAAAGCATCCCAAAATGCAAAGCCCATCTGTATCTGCTTAAAACTCAAACTAAACTTCACAAAAACAGGTTTGCAAAAATGTAAAATTTATTAATTAGTGTTCTACATATTTTTTTAAATAAATGGTAAAAACGTTATGCCCTGGACACGCGCGCGCACACACACACACACACACACACACACACACACACACACACACACACACACACACACACACACACACACACACACACACACACACACACACACACACACACACACACACACACACACACACACACACCTACCTTTCATTAATTATACACTATCGGCTATTCCTAAAATATAACATAATTTAAAGGATTGCTGTAAATGATGTTAATTTCACAACATTTAAATTGTAAATGTCATAACAGTTTCCTTGTATTATCTAAAGTAAGAAACTTAACCTAAAACCATTGAATGATTTCCCGACCGTATGGATCATCAGCTGGGCACCATTCTTCCTCGAGGTTTCGAAACTTTCAGCCCAGAACCTCTCCAAATTTGGATCCACAACCTTGGTCACGGATCCACATCAGTAGATCACCTACACAACTGTTCAAAAGTTTTAGAACACCCCCATTTTTCCAGTTTTAACTGAAATTTAAGCAGTTTAATGTTTCAATGTACTCTGAAGTTAAATCATAGAACAAATAAACAATTGCAGATAAAAAAGAAATCATGGAATCATTTCGTTGAACAAAATTTAATCTAAATTTTTGACTCATCAAAGTAGCCTCCTTTTGCAGATATAACAGCCGAACATAATCGTGGCATTCTTTCTACAATGGAAATCAAATATTGCTCAGAAAGTTCTTCCCAACACTGTTGCAGAAGTTCCCATAAATGTGTTTTACTTGGAGGTTGCTTTGCTTTCACCCTTCTGTTCAGTTCATCCCAAACCAGCTCGATGGGGTTTAAGTCTAGAGACTGTGCTGGCCATTCCATGATTTTAAGCCTACCGTCTTGTTCTTTTCTTCTAAGGTAGTTCTGACATAGCCTGGAGGTATGTTTTGGGTCGTTATCTTGCTGTAGGATGAACCACTGACCAACTATGCGTGGACAAGAGAGTATTGCATGGCGCTGCAAAATGGTGTGGTAGCTCTTTTGGTTCAGGGTGCGAGTCACTCTGTGCAAATCACTGACTCAAGATCCGGCAAAGAGCCCCAGATCATCATACTTCCCCCTCCATGTTTGACAGTTGGTGTCACCCACTGAGGAATCATCCTTTCGCCTACTCGACGGCATAAAAAACCCTGCGTGATGAACCGAAGATTTCAAATTTTGATTCATCGGTTCATAAGACCTTCTTCCAGTTTTCAGTAGTCCACTGGTAGTGCTTCATGGCCCAGACAAGCCTCTTTTTCTTATTTTGCAATCTTAGCAATGACTTTCTTACTGCCACTCGACCTGTCAAACCTGCAGCTCGAAGTCTTCTCTTCACAGTTGAAACTGAGACTTCCTTACTTCGAACAGTGCTAAGCTGTGATTGAAGCTGCTGTCCTGTGAGCCGCTGATCACGCAAGCTGTTGACTCTCAGGAACTTGTCTTCTGATTGTGTTGTGGCTTTGGGTCTGCCAGACCTCTTCCTGTCAGAGTTACCTCCAGTTTCCAAGTGCCTTTTGATGGTGTAGGAAACTGTTCTCACTGACACCTTGGCTCTACTTGCAATTTCTCTAAAGGAAAGACCTACACTTTTAAGAGTTATCATGGTCTGTCTGTCTTCCTTTGTTAATTGTCTTTTTCTCGCCATTATGATAGCAATATACTACTTCCTGCAGTGTAATATTGTCCAAACAATGCTTCAGATGGTGTTGCAACACAGTCTGTTCCAACACTGCTTTTATACAGACAGAGGATTTGTAACTAATCAACAAAAGTTGGGACACCTGTAGGAATTGTTTGCATTAACTTTCAAGGCTTAATGTACTTCCATTGCTGCAGAACAGCTGCAGTTGCTAACCCATTACTTGTTCCCTGAAAAGGGCCTTTTTTAACAACTCTGATATTTGCATTATTTTTAAGTTTTTGGTAAGCTAAACTTTTTTTGTTAACTTCTGGCAGTTTACCGCTTATCTTTGTACCATTTCAGGTTTTTCACTGGACTTGAACTGCTGAAATTTCAGTAAAAAGTGGAAAATGGGGGTGTTCTAAAACTTTAGACCGGTAGTGTACATCAGTCGATCCACAACCTCAGTTGCGCCCAAGCAGTCAGTCAACCCATCGATGCAACATCACTAATCAGACTCTACTGTACTCTACTCGCTGGAGGATTTAATGTGTTATCGCATAGTTCTAACTCCCATCACCACATTCCATTCTGATAATACATTAAATCATGCACATCTTACATTGGACACATTGGAAAACGACTGTAAAACCTTTCTCCCGTGGTGCGGCTGGACGGGCTAACTACATTACTGCTTCACCATCAAACCATGCAACTCCTTCTGCACGCAGGTTACTTACAGGTGATGCAGGCTGGCCGCTGGCGGGAGCATTGTTGTCGTGTACGTGATGGTATGATGTACCTACAGCGCGAGCGGATGGAGACTCAGGCATCCATGCGCACCATCCCTCTGCATGGCTGCCAGCTGATGCCAGGCACTGATCCAAAGCACCCATATGCTTTCCGCCTTTTGCGTGATGGCCAAGAGACAGCAATGCTGCAGGTGAACTTCTCAATATTTGCTCATGAACCTCTGGATTATATACAATATTTTCTTCCTTTATTACCTCTGCCACTGAAGATGGATGGAGGTTATGTTTTCACCTGTGTCTGTCAGTCTGTCTGTTTGTAACTTGGAATTTTTTTTTTGACAAGTATGTTGATCATTTGCATGTGTTTGTCTGTCCGCTCAGCTTTAATCGCCTACAGGTCACATTTTTTAAACGATATTCACGAAACTTCGCCAAATGGTAGAGTTGGTGGTCCGACAGAATCCTCTATTTTTGAGATAAAAAGGTCAAAAGTTCATCATATGACGAAGGTCAACGACTTTTTCAAATTTCTAAATTTGTCAATTTTCATCCGATTGACTTGAAATTTCAACAGGATTTTCAAATCACCTCACTGAATTCAACCACCAATTAATTGTTGAGGTCAACACCTTAGTTACAATTTCTAAAATCCTCAATTTTCATCCGATTGACTTGAAATTTAAACAGAATTTGCACATCAGGTCATTGAAATCAACCATCAATTATTTCTGAGGTCAAAAGGTCAGCATAGGCCTAATTTCGAAAATTGAGAGATAAGCCCAAAAGCAAAATATTAGTGTAAAATAATGACAATGCAAAGTACAAACTGTGAGTCAAAGAGAAAATTAATGGATTCATTTCAATAAAGTTTGTAAATCTGATTGCAGCCCTCTGGTCAAATGAGGTTGGCAGTTTCCTGGAGTGAAGAATGGCCCTGGCTAATCATGTGCTGATGCTTGTGTCGTTTCTTCATGTGCTAATTTTTTTTTTTTAATGGAAATCACCCCAAACAAGGCATAAAGACACTCTAGGTTAGGGGCTAAGAAAGTAAAAGAAGAAGAGGAAAAACTGGCAAAACCTTCACCGAGTCCTGAAACAAGGAAACCTCTTCACAGGAGCACTGTGCAAGAGGGGGGTAACTAGGCCAGGTGGAAAATTAAATTTTCCTACCCCTATTAAATGACAAGCTAATGCTTGTAACTGAACAAACACCCACAAACCATGCAACCAAACCTCCTCCTCCATCACCTCCCCAAAGGATACAACCCACAAATGCATTTCTGGTTTATTGGACATGACCACAGAGAGGTAATCCCCTTAGGGATGGGCTGGCAAGATATCCATTGGAAGATTATATCCAAATATCACCTTGGATTCATGTCTCCTAACATGGATTAAGGGCGAATCACACTTAAGAGGTGATATTGGATACAATCCAACGTGGGACAGGTTTCCAGCTCAACGTTTGTGAGGATTTCATTCCATGGTGATGATGGACTGTGAGCAGAATGGTGTTTGTAGATTGATTTTTTTCCCCCCAAGTGGGGAGCTAGCATTGCTACAAAAGACTTCTAAAGCCAGAATGCTGACTAACATTCTGAGTAGAAGTGTCACAGCTGACACTGCATTTAACAGTGGGTGCTTCTGTGTCTTTTGTAGACTACAACTAAGCTGGAATGTGAAATGCATTGCCCAAACATGGAAGGCACCCCCTGTTGTTTAGGACTTTTACAGGAAGTGCTGGACTGGCACAGCATGGTTTCATGCCTTCAAATGGTTGAGGTGATTATTTGGGTATATAAGTATATATGTATATATATATATATATATATATATATATATATATATATATATATATATATATATATATATATATATATATATATATACATATACATATACATACATATACAGTTGACTAGGCGTAAGTCGTCACCATCGGGACCGAGAAAAAAGTGACGACTTAGAAATGTGACGACTTACGCGTATGCGAACATTCATGATGACTGTGGGGTGAAGGATGAAGTCGTGCGTGGCCTGGACACGTATGTGTGAGAGCCGGTTATTGTACCAAAAGGAAAACACAATCCTCGGGGCATAGGTGGGGGTTCATTGGTGAGTTGGAAAGTGATCAAGCAAAGATGGAATTCATGAATCAGTTTATCAAAAGTAAAGATAATGAACAACTGTAAAACAACAACTTCGCCTGCTTATCACCATGATGGGATTGGCCAACGAACTCCAGAGACTTTTCTGGCAGCATCTGCCAGAAAAGCACAGTCTCATCGGCATTGTACACGTCCCGAGGCTGATACCTTTCCAAGATGTCTTTCAATGAGATAAATTCGGGACTTTTTGACGCTGCGGACTTAGGCGAAGTGACGAGTTACACGCTGCCGACTTACTCCTAGTCTACTGTGTGTGTGTGTATGTATATATATATATATATATATATATATATATATATATATATATATATATATATATATATGTATACATGTATATATATGTATATATGTATACATGTATATATATATATTGTTGTGGTTGACCAAATTCGCAAACCACCATTCAGGTCCCTTAGGTGAGATATCTCGGTAAGTATATGTGTAGTTAGGCCCAAACCCGTTGTCTAGAGGGAATAAATGTCATTCATGCTGGCTGCGACTCTTCAGGATAGCCGTTTTTCTTTTACTATCTTTATTTTGGACCAGCCACCATCTCTACCACCACCAACCACGTCTCAACAGTCATCACAACATCAACCACCCACCACAACGCCGCTTCACCACAACAGCCACGACCTTTACCGTCACACCTCGCAACCGTCGCATCGCCACCGTTCTTGCGCCGCTTGTGGGTACCGGTACTGGACTCGTGCAGGGCGCGCACCGAACAGCGTGTACAAAACATCACGGACTTTCCGCAGAAAAACGGATCAAAAACGACTCACGCCCACTTTTGTTCCATCCAATCGGTGAGCGAGGGGCGATTTGGCCCCGCCTCCAGGGCGTTGGAGGGCGGTCGCTATATGCAAATTCATGGATCAAAAAGCATTCACGCCCACTTTTTCTCGGGCCAATGGGGAGCGAGGTGAAAGGTCGAAGGCAGGGGGTCAAAGGCGAAGCCACGGGGCTTATATAAGCGGCTGCGTTCATCAGAAAGGTGGTGTGCGTTGGAAAGAGTGAGTTCGGAGTTCAAGAGAGTCGTCGGAGGAGCTGGAAGGAAGTTGCGCGTTGGAACGAGCTGTGCGTTGGAACGAGTTGTCGGCGGAGCTGTGGAGAGGTGGCGGCGGCGAAGACGGACGAGGGGCTGCTCGCGTCGGTGCCAGGAGCTGAAGGCGGGAGGCCGACGGCGCGACCTGGTCGAGGTGGAGACGCTCGTCGCGGGACCCGAGACAGAATAAAAATCCTCCTTTCCCCAAGCATCAGCAACCCCCTCCTGTTTCCCCCCCGCGCTGAGATAGTGCGACAAAAGGGGGCCCCTTTTCCCACCCCCTACCAGACACTGTCTGCGAGGCCCGCGGAGTTGGGGCACCATCGCCACTTCGCTCCTCATCATCAGACGGGTAGGCCCGACCCGGTCTCGGCCCCAGGCCCGCCTACCCCCTCATCCTTGAGGGTGTTCTTTTTCTTGGTTTTGGGTATGTGTTGTCGGCGCCGTCTGTGAAGTAGAATTGTATAAGTGTTGCCGTGTGCTCGGTAGTCGGATAGCTCTGCATTGTGTCTTCGCTTTTACATTTGCTTTTTGTGTAAAATTGCATTGTGTTTCTTTTCCTTTTACATGTGCTTTTGGTGGAATTGTATATGTGTGCTTTCCGTTCATCGCGAATAAATGTGCTTTATGTTGAACTGTTTTCCCGCTTCGCTTCGTCATTTCTTTCATTGAATCCTCATCTTGCTTCACGTAAAGGGTTGGTCGAGGGCCAAGACGCCCGATAATTAATCGAACCGTCGAGGCCGACGAATAACACCGCTCGGTTATCCCGATAGTACGGAACGGGTCGCTTAAGTGGCCCGTGTCCGAAGTCGACCTGCGGCGAGGTGCGATCGCCCGGTCTACCCTCCGTGTGGGTACTTAGGTAGGTCGAATTTGGCGAGCAACCCTATCCCACGCGGGGGCCGATTGGCTCGATCGCGGTGAGACCGAAAGGTCCACCCGTGACTGGTTCCCGGCGTTAGTCCGAGAGGGTCACGACTGGATTGTCCGTCCGGTGGGCGACGTGCCGCGATTCGAGTTACGTGGCCGTCAGCACGCCGGCGGGCGCGAATCCGCGACACTGGTGTCAGGTCGTGCGATACAAACTCATCGCCCTCCTCGCAGCACTGGTAACGGAGAACGGGAAAACGGGCTGTCCTGTCTCCAATTAAATTCACGGGAATCGGTCCAGGGGTGAGAGAAGCGACCCCCGATTCCCTCCAAATTACGAGCGATTCAAATTAACCCTTTAAGAGAAGCAAGATGGCGTCTCAAGGCGAGCGGGAGCCGGGGGTATTAGAAATGGATGTAGAATGTGTAGAATCCATGGTCCAGGATGAAATACCCGTGCAGGAAATGTTAATTGTACAGGAAAACGAACTCGCCCAACTGAACCCAGAGGCCGAAATGGGTGCGGCAGCGGCCGCGGTGTATGACACCTCCCCTCCCCCTCCCCCTCTCCACCAAAACCTCCCGATTCTTGCCGAATCGGCTCGCCCAAGCGCACCCGACATGGCCCAGCTATTCGCCATGCTGGCGGCAATGACAGCGAGGATGGATGCGAATACACAACAAATAAACGAAAAGATGGATACAAATACAAACGAAATGAAAGGCATAAACGAAAAGATGGATACAAATACAAACGAAATGAAAGGCATGAACGAAAAGATGGATACAAATACAAATGAAATGAAAAACGAAATGAACAAGCAAATAAACGGAATGGAAGCAAACATGAAGGAGGAAATGAAAGAGCGACGGGGTGAGACGCAGAACATGGGCCGATGCCTGCAGGCGGGCATGAAGGCCGTGACCAGGGAGCTGGGAATGGCGACTCCACGTGTGGGAGCAAACGAGCTGGAAGGGGGTGCAGCGGCTGACAGGCCCGCGGTGGAGGAGGGTAAAAAAATAATTCGGGGGACGTGTTGGGCGAGGGTCGTGCCGATGACCGAAAGGGAAAAATTAAATGGGGAGACCAAAACGTGTGAGACGAGACACGAGGTGACAACAACGGAAATAATAGTTGAGACAAGGGAGGTAAAGGGTGAAGAGTTGGCAGAGACACGGGAGATGGGAACGATAGAGGGAAGACTACACGATGAAGACGGGGCAAGTGACGCACACACACACACACGGAGGTAGTGGAGGACAATGGGGGTGAGCTCGCGGAGCGTGTAGGGACCCAGTGCGAGCAGCTGGTTGGCCTCCTCCAGGAACGAGGGGAGGGAGTATGCCCCCTTGAGGCGAGTCACGACCAGGTGAGTTCGGTCGTGCTTTGCGAGGTTGAGGGGACGAGTGCTGCGAACGGGTGCACGGAGAGCTTGGGGGGTATAGAGGCCCCGGAGACCCTTGTGGGGACACGAATCCCCAGTGTAGTTGTCCCTGTGTGTGTGGTGCAAGGTGTGAGTGTGTTCCCGTGTGTGGAAGCGACCCCGTGTGTGAGTGGTGTGGTGGCGATGGTGCCGGAGTACGTGCTTCCCAGCACGCCGTGTGTGGGTGAGGCACCGTGTGTGAGTGAGGCCGTGTGTGTGGATGAAACGGCCAGTATGAGTGAGGCACCGCGGGTGAGTGCCCCCGCGTGTGTGAGTGAGGCACGGAGTGTGGATGAGGCACCGCGGGTGAGTGCCCCCGCGCGTGTGAGTGGTATGGTTTATGTAAGGGAGACCGTGTGTGTGAGAGAGCGGTATGTGAGGGAGATGTCGGTTGGCATGCGGGAGCACGCAGCCGCGTCTCCCGGTGTGAATGTAATGGTGTGGAGTGTGAGCGTCGTAACACGCAGGTGTGCGTGGGTGGAATGGAGGTGACGACGGAGACATGTGAGGAAAGAAAGCCGAGTAGCGGCTGTAGCTGTTTCGGGGACCGTGCCGGGTTCACCCAGCAGTGAGCACGAGGTCCGTGCTGTGCAACGCACGAGACCACCACGTGCTCGCTTGCGAGAGTGAAGTCCCGGTCCGGAAACGCACACGGTGGATTTGCCGATCCCGCGGACGGACAAAGTTTAGGCAGGTAAATGGATTTGGACCGGACGGGTTCTCCACGCGATCGTGTGTGTTAAGCTCCAACGGGCAAAGCACATGTGTTCGCGTGGGGAACCCCTCGAGACGTGGGGCTTGTGTTTTTTTTATGCGCACGGTGACGTCATGGCTGCACGTGGGGTTGGAATCCGGCAGGAGGGGTATCCCTGCCGGATGGTGCCGTCCAAGGAGGGACGAGGAACACGTGCAGCTGCATGACGTCACAGGCAGGTGCAAAGTGCGCGAGCTCTGAGTTGCCGCGCTGGTGCTGCGCATGTGAAGAAGAAAAAAAAAAAAAAAAAAGCAAGCCTCACTTTCGGGTGCACAGGATTCCTGGGCAAGGGGTGGAAGACCCCCTTGGCCTGGGCACAGGATGGAAACTAGTTAGGGGGAAGGGTTAGCTTAGCTAGACCGACTCCATGGGGCAGGGGTAAGTCCTCATGGAGTCCGTGGAATGGATTAGGTAGAGGGATTTAGTGAGCTTTAGGTTGGGAAATAAAATGATTTTGGGATTATTTGGAGACAGTGACAGACTTGTGAATGTGTAGAGGGGACGTAGCTTAGCTACGTATTGTTAAATGGAACGTGCTATAGTTTAAGGGACGACGTGGGAGCACGAGTTAGTTAGGGGATGTAGTTAGGAGGATGGCAGAGTTCAGCGGTGTGTGTGTTGAAGAGTTGGTGAGTTGTGAGGTGAGCACTTGTTGAGTGAGTGAGGCCAGCGGGTCTGTGTGAGTGGAGCGAATGGGGAATGCATGGTGCGATGAGTGATTGGGGGGAGGAGTGACTCCCGCCCAAGGGACCCCGGGGTCAGTGTAGAGTGAGTTTGGGGGGTTAGTCAAATTTGAAAAATGGAGGTCGTTTTGTTGTTGGTGTGAATGTAGGCTCGAAACCCATTTGGAGGGGTGCAGGAGCCCTGTTGACGGGCTTGGGAGCGTGGCTGCGAAAGGTGAGTATCGCTGAGTGGGTACCCCGGGCACCAGGCTAGTCGGCCGTGGTAGGCCAAGGGCCCATGGGGGGCCGGGATAGCGTAGTGGGCACGGGTGCGCCTGCTTGGTGCGGGGGCCCGGGGCGCCATTAGCCGCG
>NC_140972.1:38339871-38344871 GCF_056783735.1 Eptatretus burgeri
CGAGTAATGTGAGCTATTTCATGATGTGTTTTTCCTTCATATGCAGAAACACAATTCCATGGCGATCTTCCATGGATATCTTAACCATTGTCTTTTACGTTAATCGTCAATTCTGATAGATCTGTGTTCTGGAATATGAAAAGTGAGCATTTTGCTTTTTGGATGGATTGTTTCGAGAGAAAGACCTAATGTTAATGATGATAGCACCTGAAAATGAGTCATCAATTAGATTTGATTGCAAAGTGTGATGGATTAACGACAACAACACTTCATATTACCCGCTCATGTATGGTTTACTTTGAGTCGTGATCACAAGTTTTTGAAGATTCTGATCAATTTGAAATGAAACATTCCAAGATTACAAGGTTGGTTTCTTCTCATGCAACCAAAGCTGTGTTAATAACAGATAATGTTATAATAGTAGAATACACTCATGGAGGCTTTGAGTAAAATGTGGATGCTTATAATAATATCTCCATATAACTCCTGAATGTGTCTCAGACCGTTGCACAAAGTGTGTGTGTGTGTGTGTGTGTGTGTGTGTGTGTGTGTGTGTGTGTGTGTGTGTGTGTGTGTGTGTGTGTGTGTGTGTGTGTGTGTGTGTGTGTGTGTGTGTGTGTGTGTGTATATATATATATGTATATATGTATATGTGTTTATATGTATGTATATATGTATGTATATATATATATATATATATATATATATATATATATATATATATATATATATATATATATATATATATACACACACACGTATGAAATTAAATTCTTTACTAAAAGCCTGACGTTTCAACAACAAACGAGTTCTCTTCCTCAGAGGTGTTGAGAGAGGTTTGTGTGTTGGTGACACCGCTAAGTTCAGTTGGGGGTGGTTCATGTCATGGATTGGTCCAAGTCCTCACCGATCACAAGACTTCCCTGAAATTGAATGACTCTGCCGTTTGTGTTGACGTTGTAATCAATTGTGTCATGCTTTGTTTATGGTATGCAAGTCGATTTGTGTATGATGGAGTTTTCAGACGAGTACCAGACCTCCATAATCTCATGGTTCACCCTTTATGATCCTGTGCCAACAATAGTTGTCTGATTCCATAATTGTGTGTGTGTGTGTGTGTGTGTGTGTGTGTGTGTGTGTGTGTGTGTGTGTGTGTGTGTGTGTGTTGCAACCAAGGACAACCTGTCTTGTCGCCTTTCAGCACGTTGGTGTTCGTTTATTCATTTTGGATAAGCATTTGGATGTTTGGCCCACATATTTGGTTTCACAATCTTCACACGGGATGCTATAGATGAAGTCATTTCTGTCAAATTTGTTCATGTGGTCATTCGGCTTTGACAGGTGTGCTCATGAGGATGATTGTGGTTTGTGGGTGATGTTTACATTGTACTCACGTAGTATGCAGCTTGTGGTTTCAGCAGCGTGTTGTATGTAAGGACGTGCCACCGTGTGTATTGGTGTGGTTGGACTCCGTGGATATCGTGTCGTTTACACATATTTTAAAGTCTGCCCAGCAGCCAAACAGATCTCCCTGTTGTGGTTGGGTTTCTGGTGACAGGATTTGATGAGTGAGTGAGGGTAGTGATTTTCTCGCAGTAGTTGAGTGACTTGCAGTATCTCCATCCGGCGTTGTTCATGGTCACTGCAGTGTGTTTTAGCACGGTCAACTAAGCTGTGAACACAACTTCTCTTGTGACTGGTGTGATGGCCACTTCAGTAGTCGAAAACTTTGTCCGTGTGGGTGGGTTTACAGTACACCCGTGAATGTAACTTGCCGTCTCTGTCCCTGTAGAGATGTACAACTAGGAACGGCAGATATCCAGCTTGTTCGAGCTCACATGTGAATTGTATTGCTGGCCATGTTTAATTGATCTTTACAAGGAAACGGTCAACATCTGTTTGTGCTAATTTGTTTGGTTGTTTGTTTGTTCTTGAAACATCAGGCTTTTAATAAAGAATTTAAATTTATTTTATTTTATTGCTCAATGTGCTACTTCTTCCTTTACCAATACGCATCCTCAGCTGCAAATCTTCCGACATGTACACACACACACACACACACACACACACACACACACACACACACACACACACACACACACACACACACACACACACACACACACACTTATATGTATATAATTGTGGCAATTTATAATCTTTGTTGCAGTTGCATTAAAGAACATTTGAATGTTTCTTCACTATTCTCCATAGAGCTTTTCTCACAGTGGTTCTTATTATGAGCCTTCCATTCATTCTTTGCATTATTTTGAAGGATTTCCATTAACAATACCATTATTTCATTCATCAGAATTTATTTGGAACCTAAAGGTATATATTGCGCATTATTAGCCCCCATTGGACTTCATCCAAAATGGGGGCTTATGGATTTGGTCTCGATTTTTGTGTCCGTGCGTGCCTGCATCCCGCAACCATATCTCGGACATGTATGGACCGATTTTATGTGTACTTGGCACACAGATAACGAATGATGGCTCACATATGCATGTAATTTTTTTTTGACATCACATCCAAGATGGCCGACTGGTAGACTGGAAGCCATTTTAGTTGTAAATAAATATGGGCCAGTCCTTTTACTCTGCACACAAAAATTACCAAAACAACTGAGGCTATCACATTCTGTGTCTTGTTTTTTTTTACCCTTGTTTTAAATGTCTTGTATGCAATCACATTCAAAAAGATATTCAAACTTGGTGGCCTGATGAATAAGTTATCCATTTGTTTTTCATTATGATCCGTCTTTAGGCATCATCAGCAGAGGAGATGATACGATGGTTGGGGCTGGTGTTGGCTGAAGTAGCCGGTGGTTCTGATCCTGTTATCCTGCCATATGACTACGTGGATATCGAATCGTTGACACACATCTTGCAGTCTGCCCAGCAGCCAAACAGGTCTGCCTCATTGGTGCCCTGTTTTTGAAATACTAACCACTATATTTTTATGTACTTCACTCAAAGCCCATTAAACAATAATACGTCATGAATTAAAATCTCATTAGGTGTACTTCATTGAGAGGTAGGGTGCTGATGAGAGCATTCTTAAAATGTCAAAGTGTGGAATGATGAATGAGAGAGAGAGAAAGAGAGTACTCGGTAATTCCAAATGTAAGGAAATTCCAAAACAGGTGATGTGTGAGATAACAGCTTGGGATAAAATAAGAGATGATTCAAAAGAAGAGTCTATCCTTCTCAAAGATGCATTTAGTGGATGGATCATACTTAAAGAAGCTTGAAAAGATGACCATTAAAGACACTTGGAAAATATAATGAAAAACATCAAGCAGCCTGAGAAGATGCTCATTATATAATTTGGATTTGTTAAAGTGAGCATGAAAATGACTTCTTGGAAAAGGAGCCAAATTTGAAATATCATTGCTAAGAAATCTCAGTACATGTTGTGAGATGAAGTACGGTGTCGTACTTGTATTTGTAGAAAATCTATTGTCGTTAAATCTCATTACAAGATGATTTTTGAAAAGTTTTACAAACTCTTCATCAATATAAGTCTGAAGAATTGCATCAAAGTGGGTTGGAGAATCATTATCGTTGCAAAATAATATTTTCACATTGCATCAGCATTCATTGTGTGAATATTTAAACCTAATAAGACTATCAACCAGAGGTAATTGCAATATTGTTGTTTCAGTCAGTTGCCGATGACAGGAAATTTGAAGGGAGAGCACGCATGAGCAGGCAAACACTTGCTGAGCTCGTTTTCAAGGATTCATGATGCTCTTTGCACTTAAAGAGACAGCTGATAGTGTATGCATTGAAGATCATTGCATAAATGAGTTGTGTAACTCAGCTGCAAGTGAAATGCATCTCAAATCAGCACAAATGAGAGTAACGCTGTGTTTCTCAGTTGCATAATGCTAAGCACCTTGCAACCGAGTTACATGGTCATACATAATGATCCTGAATACGCATCTTGATCAAGGAATTGCAACATCAACAACAAACGTCTTAGGAGCATTTCCCCCTTTTTTCGGGGATTGGTCGAATGGTGGCATTCCTCCATATGGATCTATCCAATGCATCAGTTTTCTGCAAACCAAAACATTACACTTATTTATTGACAGTTTCAATCGATGTCTTATTCGGATGTCTTTCAGAATTCTTCCTTCGACCGTGAACTTTAGTGTTTTCTTACAATTTTCAATAAGGAACTGTCAGTCAATTTAACAAGGAATGTTACACTGATATCTGACCAGAAAGGTAACCTGATGCCTTTGAGAAGAATGACTAGAAAGAGAAAGGAACATTTATAGCCTTTGAAATCATCAAATTATGTCATGTCTGAAATAGGAAGTTTGAGTTCTCACCGCTCAGATCTGGTGGCAAGTGCTTGAAAAGTTTTGAGTTGCAGAGATCACTTTGATGTCTCTTTACTCAGGGTGGCACTTTGGTCTGAAGTAATCTCTGATGGGAAGCGTCCTGAACAGTGCATGATTACAAGAACAAATTGTAATTACCTTGAGCTGGAAAATCTATATCAATTAATCTCAAAAAATATTTTCCGACATTATCTGAGATCTGCATTTTTGTAATCCCAGTGATTCAGAAATCAGTCATAGAGTTTCAAGATTATAACAACTGTTGATGGAAACATAATTATTAGCCGCTTTGTATTTGGATAATGTAATTCTATTTTACAGGAGCCATGTCATGTGTTACATGTGTTACACCTTTTTGCACCTAAAAGCAAGAATTTTGAATTCAGCCTTAACAGGAATATATTCACACCTGCTAGCTTACAAGTCAGTGACTTTAACCACTCGGTCATCGCAGCTTTAATGCAACAACTATCAGTTTTTAGCTCGCCTGTTCGAAGAACAGAGAGCTATAGCGATACCCCCGGCGTGAGCGTGAGCGTGAGCGTCGGTGTCAGCATGAGCGTGAAAATGTTAAAGTTTTTGGTGCAAGTTATTTAGAAGCTTGCCATTCATTTAATATGTGTACTAGGATGCTGATATTTGGCAT
>NC_140972.1:38349871-38392371 GCF_056783735.1 Eptatretus burgeri
CGCAGGCCCGCAGGCTATACCACACTCCTCCCTCCTAAAACCATGATTATTAAATGAGCAGCATTATAATAAGCATAAGCAGCACTAAATACCACGGTACCAAAGCAGACAAGGTACAAAAAAGAAAACAGCAAAGTATAAAAGCACAACACATCATATAACGTGTCGATGCGAGCGAGTGGAGCTGCAACGGCCAGGTTCCGAAGACCGAGTAGCACCAGGAACCTACAAAACCCTGACCGCGTTACCGATATGAAGCAGCAAGGCGAGAAGCACAGCAGCACTACGCAGCAAAAGCGCCCCCAGGCGGCTCATGCTTACATGGCCTTCGGCGAGGTCGTGGCGACCTCCTGAGCAAACCTCCCCCAGCACCATCAACCGCCACCGGCTCACAAGGCGGCACATCTCCCCCAGCCAGACCTGAAGCAGATAAACATTTCGAAGCCGGAAGCCCGCTGTCTGGAAGCCGTGGCGCCAGCGCCAGACCCGATTGACCTTGGATGGGGGCGCTGAACAGCGCCGCTGGCTGGATGCAACCAATGCTCCACAACAACCCACGCACCACAATCAGTTGAGATGCCAACGCATGTCCAAACGGCCTTGAGCGAAAACAGAGCCGCGTCCCAGGTGCCAGGCACGTCTGACCTTGCCGAAACCAGAAGCGGGGGTAACGCTGAACAGCGCACCAGCCCCGGCTCCGAGTCGATCTTTGAGACCCACACGGCAGTTAGACGGTAGCAACTCCATTCAAACCACACTTCAACCACAGGCTCATCATAAATCAATAAGAATATCGTTGGTACAATCGCGAACTCATTTTTCCGTACAGCGCGTTCTTTCGATAAAATCCCTGCACACGACAAGGTAACCACCCGCGGCCCGAGGCAATGGGAGGCCAACAACACCTCTTTATTTTCCACCATCGCTCCCAAAGCCTTCACATCACATTGATCAAAATGCAAATCCCATCGATTGATCTCAGCCAAACCCATTCTCACACATGAACTGTCGGCATTTATTTCAACAACGTTAAACCGCATCACTCGAGCAATGAAAAACAAATATGCAATGAACAGCAACCCATAACCCACACCACGAGTCCGTATCTTGGTTGTCGACTCGATGTTGCGAACCGTGACTTTCTTGAACGCGACGGTCTCGCTGCAACTCCCCGTTGAAACTGCCCGAACAACACCGGCGCGCATTGCGAAGCGCGAGAGCTCATCGCGAGAGCTGGCATGGCTCCCGCTGCTCCCGAACCGCACATCACCGTTGCAGGCAGCAACGAACGGCCGCTCCCGTTGCATCGACGGGGCTCCCGCCGCCAGAATCTCGCCCCCGGACCTCGAAGACAGCCTCGAAGGGAGCACCGGCACACCTGGAGGTACGAACTGGAGCGCCAGCCCGAGGTGCGTCAACCAGTCCCGACCCAACAGGGCGGGCCCCTCCCCTCGCACCACAAACACCGCACCACAAACAATCGCCTTGCCGGTGTACGTGTGCGATGCGAGGGCAGCACGAGTGGACTCAACTCGATACCCGATCAGTGCCCCGATCACTTCGACCTCCACAGGCATCGGTCCTGTCACCGTCGGACCAACTGAAACCAGGCTCAACATGGGCAGCAGCAGTGCCCCGGTCATCTTAACCTCCCCTGCCATTGATCTTGTCACCCCCGGACCAATTGAAGACAGGTTTAACATCGGCAGTATCTCCCGCTCCGGGTCGCTGGAATCTCCGTGCCCAGGCTGCAAAACTCAATCCGAGGCGTTACCGTGTACGCCATGCACCGAACACCACACCAGCAGTAGGTCTCGACCCGGGACGGAAGGATCGCTTCGCACACCGCCATCTATGACTGTTATGATGGGCGATGACTCTCAGCACACACGCCGTAGACGTCCCCGAGTGCTCAGACCGCCGTCCAAGTGATCGCATTGCAACGCTCGTCCACAACCTGCGCCGAAGACCGCGCGCGCGGCCGTGCGCACCTGGCACACCGCGCTGACCTCCGGATCATCTGCTGCCCAACGCCCATCGAGACCCCGGACATTTCTCAGAGCTCGTGCGACGTCCAACGCCGCGTCCGAGCCGAACTGCGTGTCCTCGTGCTTTAGCCGTGACCATGCAGAAATCATTCCCCCGATTTGTCGTGCCTCAATAAAATGAACACCGAGCGTGGCCGTTGCCCACTCGACATGGCCGAAGTCGACTCCGACGAAGGCGGGCACGCGTCCGTGCGCCGTGCCCCGACTTCCTGTCATGCCTGAGCTGGCCGTGCCGGCGAGCCTCCTGGCTCCGGAGCCTGCGCGCGCGGCGAGCGAACCTGCGATACGCTCTTCGCGATGCGTCCTCCTCCGGAACCTCGAACCACGCGGGGTGCGCCGAGTTACTCGCTGCCACTCCAAACCCAGCCAACTGCTCACGCCGAACCGAACATCCTTGTCGAAAACGGGCATAAGTCCGTACTCAACCATCCTCGTCAGCCAACTGTAGTGTCGTGGTAGGGGCGCTTATAAGGCAGACACGAGCGGAGGAACAGTCGAGCCCGGCTGTGGTGTACAAGCGCGAGCGCGGGCGTACTTTGCCCGCAGCTCTCCTTTATTACGTACTCAACACACTCACGAGCCGTGGCACTACGGCACCCACTACAACGCCTCAGGCGGCGCGCACTCCTTATATCCCTGGCAGACACGATGCTCACGCCGACCACTCCCCCCACCATCATGCCCTGCCCCGCAGGCCCGCAGGCTATACCACAAAAATAATAAAAAAAAGCCAAAGCAAATCTTCACTTTCGTCCCCAAATTTCAGCTTACTATCTCAAAGTATGGCTGAGATATCACCCAGACAAACCAGAAAACAAGAAACAAACGGAGTAACAACTCAGTACTCCCTTCGTCGCCTGGCAATGATGTCATCCATCACCTGGATATGGAATTGGGAAAGAGTACAACAGTCTACAGACCATCTACTCATGTGCTGTTTCTCAAACACAGGACCAAATGTATAACACAGGACCAAATGTATAACACAGGACCAAAATTAGAAGGGCACTTTGTAGAGTGCACACCTCCGCTACGTAATGCCTGATCCACGATAACATATGCATTTTTGAAATATCATGCTCTGCAGTACTATATCGTTTTTGGCCCTATCTCTCAATGGTGAAGAATTGCTTGATAAAAATAAAATTCTTGTTTCCAGATCCGGATTCGGATCTTCACCAAAATCGAATCAATTTCTCCTTGCCACACATCCCACCTCTCCACCTAGTTTCATCTAAATCCGTCCACAACTGTTTGAGATATCCTGCACACAAACAAACAAACAGACAAAGAGAGAGTGGGGGTGAAAACATAACCTCCTTCACCTTCAGTGGCAGAGGTAATGATGATGTCAAACCTCTCTCATTACTTTGGTGGTAAACTAGTTATCTTGCATTCTGAAGGTTGTGCCAATATCAAAGTGGATCACATTCTCTTGGATGCATTATAGTCCAGGCAAAATGTCGGATGACCTCACACAAATTGCAACAAAAGCAAACTCAACAGATTTTGGTTCCTGGATATGTCTTCAGTGACAGAAAAAAAAGTCCGAAGGAATCCTCCGGGGGGAAAGTCCTGAAATCATGGAAATCCAATATGGCCGCCACCCGGCTTCGGGGAAAATGAGAAAATTGTAAAGATTGATATTTTAATATGTAAATATATGTTTTTCTGCATTCTAATTGTTTATAGTTATGGTCAGTATATTGATATACAAGAATAATTATAAAAAAAAAGTGAAATGTATTGAGGGTAAAATAAAAAAATTATAGCTTTTTCGTCCAAAAATGTCAATATTTTGTCCTGAAAAAAAAAACATTTACCTAATACTCATTTTGGCTCCTGGACAAAAAAAAAATAAACGTTGAAGACACAAGATGAAATCAAGTCTATGGCAATACAATATTTAGCAACAGATACACCATCGCAGATTTGGCATACAGGTTGTGGCCCGAGGCTGCCAGGTAAGGCAGCATTTCCTGGATGGCCTGTAGATGTAGTGCCCAGTTCCCAGTGCGCTCTTGTATTTGCGTAGAATGTCTAGCATGTCCATATACTGAACCGAGAGCACTGAAGTTCTAGAAGATATCTTTGCAGACTCGGCATGCTTCTGAAGGTGGTCTTTGATTCGTTTCAAGACGTCAGACTTGCATACTTCTTCCACAGATGCTGTCCCAGCCATCAGCTTCTCATAGAGGGTACAAGCTTCGTTGAAGTCTGGGTTATTGCTTAGATCTGTATGCTGGTCATGTAGCGGCCTTGCAGCTGCTTCGGCTAAGTCCGGATCTTCATTCCCATTGCCATCTGATGTTTCAGGTAGGCATGGTAGAGCCGCATTGAGTACATTTGTCAACAGCAAGGCATTGGGGGCTGCATCAACAATTAGGTGTGCGCAAACTGCGTGGGCAATGGCCTTGCCACTAAACATATGAATCACTACATTGGGGGCATATATCAACTCCATCAGTTCTTGAAACCCGGATGACACCATCAGGTGTCCAATACATCCGAGGAAACTCCTCTCTGAGTGGAAGCCGCCCAAGCGTAGGACAATCCCTTTCAGATCACTTCCCATAGGCTCCGAGTTGATGATCATGAGGGCCTTCCACCAGAGGGGCTGATCAAAAGTGATTACTGGAGTGACACTGTGGCGTCGTGCATGTTCACTGACAAACATCAGGGTCGAGTATATGCATGTGCTGTCACTCGAGTTCATGTCTATCATGGGCAGAAACATGATAGCCGCCTTGCCAGGGTGGTCACGCTTGTGTATGAATTGCATAATTCCTGACCATGCAGATCTGGGGGACCCAAACAAGATGGATGTCTTCCACAGAACATCAAGATTTTCAGAGCAGTTCTGGGCTTTTATGTTGACAAGTTTCTTCTACGTCACTGCTGTCATCCCATGACTTTCTTCCTTGTGGTACCGTATCTGCACCCTTCCAACCATTGTGACATCACAAGACGTCACCTTAGCCCTGGGTATGGCCGGCCTGATCTGGTTCCAGGGGTGACGGCGGCAATCATCCCCAATGCCATGGAATGTGCCATGGCCATCCAGTTTGTGAATGTTATGCTCCACATTGTCAGCTGCATACTGCACAAACTCTGTTGTCAGGTTAGGCATGTCTGTTCCATTTGAGCAGCATTTCGTTCAAACTGTTGCACCTCTTCATATGAACAGCAGAACCCGTGATGATGAGGGAGTCAATGAGACATCGTGATGCGAAGTGGTGATATAGCTGCACACCCAACCCAACCTGCAGTGGTGCCAGTAGGACTCTGGGTTCTAATTGCCTGCACTATGGCTTGCCCAATTGAAGCCACTTTAACACCATCTTTCTTTCCCACAAACAGTCCTTCAAGCAGTACCAGCAGAGTATCTGGTAAGTATTTAATGCCAGCCTCTTGCGATTGCAGGTCATCACCACATGGGTAGACTTCATGGGATGTTTCAATGGTTTTAATGTCTTCTTTGATGAGTTTGGCAGCGGCCTGTACAAGCTTGATTTTCTCTTCAGTAGTGTCTTTTTCCTGCTGCTGGTTGTTGTAATATTCCTGAAGCACTGCCCTGGCTGTTGTCCTGAAGGTGACCACGTTCAACTTGCCGTTGATCGCAGTTTGGATTATCCTGTCACCAAAGTGTTCCCACAGCCTCGCCTTCATGTGGGTGTAGCTGTATGCTTCGTGGTTAGTGCCTGCCAGTTTTTGTGTCATGAGGTCAATGAGGTCATTGATGGTGATCTGCTCATCATCATTTTCCTCAAGATATCTTGCCACTTGCAAGAATGCTGCTGTCTTCTCATCGCCTCGAGGTCGTCCAAGCTTTGTCCTCTTGGATTCTTTGGTGTCCGTGATCTGAGCTATTGGTATCTGTTTATTTGTGCGAAAGCTAACACTGCATGTCTGGTGGTAAACTGCATCTGCTGCGTGCAAGTCATGCACATGCAGAATCCGTGCCTTCACAGCATCTGACCAAACATTGGCTCGTTCGCGGCTTATTGCCAGGAGCGTGTCCTTCAATTCAATTGTCTTTACTTGAAGCACATCGTGCGTCTTCCGCTTCCTCCCAAACTTGGCTGGTCGACCACAGAAAAGGCAATCAGAGTTGAAAGAAAACCCCTCCTCAGATGACCTAAGTACATGTCTATCACTGCTTGTACTGGCCTTTGACTCTTCTTTCCTGGTATCCTTGGCTATCTGATGTGGGTTGCAGTATATACGCCGGCAGTCTTTGTGCACCCTTTCCCCAGGTACAGTGTGAATGCTGTCTTTCCTTGCGCTGCTGGTCTGGTTGATGGCTGAACACCCCTTTTCTGTTAGAGTTGAAACTGATGGGCCTCCTCCATCCTGTTTGCAGATGGCACACCTTTCAGGTCCCTCCATGCCTGAAAATAAAAATCCAGAATTCGTATAATTTTTTTAAAGTTTGAACTGACTATGTTATATTAACAAATAAACATAGCTATGGTATTTAAAATCAGAATTTGTCTTAATCCTATTAATGTATTAGCTATAGCCAGGCGTTTATCCTTTGTTTGGACCGAATACGCACAAAGTGCACATGTTTCAAATTAAGGGGGAGGTGTAAGCAAATGGAAATAAATTCAATAAAAATTAATATTGTGTGTTAATTCTTTCACCAGAGGATAGTACTAATGTCCCTGTATCTGGAAATATATAGTATGTATGCCTGGGGATATATATTTTCTTATATGAACAAACTTTCTCAAGTCAAAATATTTTTTCAGGACAAAAAATTGACATTTTTGGACAAAAAAGCTATAATTTTTTATTTTACTTTTTTATAATTATTCTTGTATATCAATATACTGACCATAACTAGAAACAATTAGAATGCAGAAAAACATATATTTACAAATTAAAATATCAATCTTTACAATTTTCACATTTTCGCCGAAGCTGGGTGGCGGCCATATTGGATTTCCATGATTTCAGGACTTTCCTCCTGGAGGATCCCTTAGGACTTTTTTTCTGTCACTGAGGACATATTCCAGAACCAAAATCTGTTGAGTTTGCTTTTGTTGCAATTTGTGTGAGGTTGACCAAATATTTCTGCTAAAATGACTTTACTATTAAGGTATTGTCTGTGCAACTTTGGCTTTCTCACCTTTGCACACCAATGGCGAAACTAAATTCATCAAAGTGGTACTTGTGCTCTCACAAGTTTTTTTCATATGTAAACTGAGAAAAGTCGGAGACTTTGACATTAGCTTTTGAGATAGCTTTCACCTCGGACCTGACCAGCCTTACCAGTCGATCAATTTTATCATTCTCAGAAGCATTTCACCGAGTCGGTCTAAAACCAGTGTTGAACAAGCCGAGTGTTTGTAAAGACATTCGGGATCTCAATGATAGCTACGTAATAGCTCCAGCAGATAAGGCTGCCAATAATTTTATTGTGGTTTGTAAAAAGTTTTACGTAGAGGTTTTATTAAGAGAGTTAGGAATTAATACGGTTAGTTTCACTAGTACAGGAAATGGCACATATGTTCCTTGTCATAAGTTGCTCCAAGATATTATCTCTGAGCATCAGGAATTTTTAGTTGTTAATTTCAGTATTAAATGTAAAGAGGTAAATCTTTGTATTCCTCGGCTTTTCTGGATTCCTAAGCTTCATAAGAACCCGTACAAGTATAGGTTTATAGCGGGTGCCAGGCAGTGTTCCACCAAACAATTATATATCGGTTATCGTGAACTCAGGCTCACAAATTGTTAGGGAACAGTTCAGGAAATATTGTTTAGCAATTGAGAAGAATTCTGGTATGAACACTTTCTGGAGCATTAATTCTTCCTTAGAGTTCTTAAATAGAATTAGATGCCACAATATGAAGTCAGTCGAATTTTTGATTTTTCACCTTCATATACAGATTTGGATGTAGTACGAGTGAGGGATTCACTCTTTAAAGTAATTGACAAGGATTTTTAACTCTTAATAAGTTTTTATGTGTTCGGTTTGATAGAGCATTCTTTTCTAAAAAATACATACTCAAGTTTTCATTGTTTTGATAAGCAGAAGTTTAAGGATGCTGTTAATTTAATTTTATTTCACACTTTTGTGTCTTTTTGTGGGATAATGTTTCATCAGGTTAAGGGGGGGAATTGCAGCCCCCTACTCACAGACGTTTTTCTTATTTTCTGTGAATTTTCATTCATGTAGAAGTTGATCAAGGAGAAAAAAAAAAATGAGGATTTGCTAAAATATTATCTCATACATGTCATTATATAGATGATATTTCTGTGGTTAACTGTAATTTTTTTGATAGGCAGCTTCACAAGGTTTATCCAGATAGCCTGATTGTAAACAGGAGTGGTAATGATTGTACAGTTGCTGCATATCTGGATGTGCTGGCTAGAGTTGGACAGAATGGTTTTAGTACAAGTGTATATCATAAAGTTGATGATTTCAGTTTCCCTGTAGTCTTGTACACCTTTCCAGGTAGCAATGTACCAATTCAAAATTAAAATACAACCCCACCTCCCTATGGCATGCAAAAAGGACAAAATTAGCCCAAACGTGAAATCTTTATTACAGGTAAAAACGAACTATCCTACTTGAGCACACGGTCCGTGCTAATACCATACGCTTTAATAACGAGCCTGTACCCCATACACATAACACAGGCCTTTTCCATGAACCTTAGGGTCCTGTAAAGGTTAATCAAAAGGTCTAGGCCTCAGCATTTAAACATTCATTCTCTGATTATCTATCACCCATTAAATTAGAGCGCTGCAGAAGGCAAGACCGAATCAAGCCTTCACTAACTAACCTAAGCATTCTTCCCACGTATTTTCAAAATTCACCTGTACAACATCCCCTTTCGAGAAAGCAAATAATTTCATTTCCGCCCTCTTCGTGTCATGATCAGGTGATCCTTGGGTAGGGAGAGAAGATGTCATGAAACACAAACAGACCTACCTTGATCACAATTTAACTTCTTTAAATGTAAAAAAACATCTAATCACCACATCCCCAGTGGATGCGTGTCACTTGCTCCAGCTGGTTAGTTGAGGCAATACCCCAATTTCAAATATACTCTAACAAATTTCACAGGCTGTATGGCCTCCACAGCACATACAGAGTCACACATGACCAAGCAGAGCAATCACATAAACACAATAAACATTTCAAACATTTCCCAGTGTTTTATATATTCATAGAAAAACATTTCCCATTTCCCAAACATTTCCCTTTCTACAAGTCTGTGGCATCTCATCGTGAACTGCATGGTGTGCTCTTAAGGCCCGGTCACACCTTGACGTTTTAGCCAGCGATGGCAACGTATTAAAATGTATGTAAAACGCTGGCTGACGTTGAACTTTTGATGTTTTTTTAAGATTCGGACGTATTCATAACGAGTTGGTCGTATGCATAACATATTAGTAATGGACACAGAACGTTTCGTTGTGTTATAGATAACTTATACCAATGAATGCTGAACCTGTTGTTGGCCTACACAACCGATGCCCAACGATAGTCTAACTTAGGCATAGCGCGTTGCACGCATCGCCGACGATGTCGTGACGTAGCCTATTAAAAGGCTGACGCACAACGATTCGAATCATAACTGCCGTAGAAATGGAAGTGTCAACATCGCGGTCACACCTTGGCGATCTTGCCAGCGTATGCCGACCTAAGAAAAATGTGTCTAAAACGTTGGGGCACGTCAAATACGGTATGAGTAAGTTTGGTATACGTGAGTACAACGCTAAAGTACGCTATCATACGTCGTAGTAAGTAGAGTACGTCAAGAAATTTTAAACATGTTCAAAATTTTACGACGTACTCGGCGTATGACACACGTTCCACATGCGATGGGGATAAGTTGTACACACGATATGTGGACGCTTACACACGTCCACAAAGGCTACTTATAAGCTACTCATAAGTCGAAACACGTCGCGATAATGTCTTTTTTACGCGAAACTTATTTCTAACTTATGTTTGACGTGCTTTGAACCAATTCTTTACGTAGTCCCAACACACATCGACGTATGTAGACGTATTCCAATGACGTCTTCCGGTCGACAAAAAAAAATAAATGAATGTGTTTCTCGCTTACAACTGCCATATAAAGACGTGTTCCCAGCGGTTTTGGGAATTGGAATATAAAAATGGTGTTCATAAAAGGGGAACCCAACAGTGTTTTCGAGTCCTTTTTGAGTCGATGTCCATGTCAGCAGTAACAGTATCAGTATCAGTTTCAGTATTAATATTAGTATTAGTATTAGTATTAGTAGTAGTTTGTTCATGTTGGCAGTAGTAGGTGAGTGTGAGGGGGAGGGTGTGGGTTATGATGGATCGTCCTTGCGTCCGCGTGTCCACGGGTAGGTTCATAGGCTGCCACTCAACGATTTAAATGGCTGCATCTCCACTATTGAAAGTAGACGCTTGCGCTCAACAATTGGATTTTTTTTACACTCAACGACTTTTAAACGGTACCACTCAGCTATTTTCATTGTTTACAATGAACGATTTAAATTGCTGTCACTCACCTTTGTTTTTTGGCGCTGGGGTTTGGAAATTTGAAGCGTTTCTTCTGAACGTGTTAAAACGCTCAAACTCGACTATTTTAAATAGGCGCTGCCGATGGACAATTGGAATCATAGCCAAGCTAGACATCGAAGTGTGAACATCCTCGTCATGCCGAAGAAAAGTTTGAAGAATGCTGCAAATAAGTGTCCTGGCCGTGGCCGTGGCCGTGGACGCTGACACAAGGACGATCCATTACACCGACGTCTTTCAGCCTATGAGTAAAGTAAAAGTAACGTCTGTCGATTTGTGGCAACGATCGCGTAACGTGCCAACAACACGTTAATCATAGGTTAGAAATAAGTTTCGGGTACGCTAAACATTACCTCGGCGTGTCTCAACTTATGATTAACTTACAAGTAGCATGTGTTGACGTCTGTCAACGATCGCAGACCGTGCATACAACTTGTGGCCAGCGTAGCGGAACGTGTGAGTTATACGCCGGCATACGTCGTGAAATTTCAAGCATGAAAATATTTGAGGACAACCGAAAAGTACAACGTTTAAAGCCAACGTACAACGACGTATGGCAGTGTTTTTCAGCGTGCTCTCAATGTTATCAAAACTTACCCATAACGTATTCAACGTGTGCCAGCGTTTTAGAAAAAAAATTCAAAAATCGGCATACGTTGGCTAAAGCGTCAAGGTGTGACCGGGCCTTTAACAGCGCAGCCAGGAGGTCCTGCAATGAGGGGGGGAGTGTGATAGCTCATGGCACAACAAAGTCCCATTTCAAAAATAATTCTGGGCCAATTCATTTCCCTCCCTGCCCCCCCCCCCACACACACACACACACACACACACACACACACACACACACACACACACACACACACAAATGCAGCAATTCCTTGTTCTCTCACAGGAGAGAGCCATCAAAATGACCTGTGCCTTTTCATGGTCGCCAAGGGTCTCCAGCCTATTGGCTGACCGAAAACTGGCCCTTCTCCCAGCAGATCACTTTTTAGTCATGACCTGGGCAGGGGGTCGAGACATGGTGAAACACCATTGTCTCTTTCTCCAAGAGAACTTGCTCCAACTGCAGACACACACATAGTATACCAGCTGATGTTAAAAAAAACAACTTTATTTCAGGTAGAATCTTGGCAACTGTTTAAACCAACCAAAATGCAGCACTGATTAATATAAGTGGGGGCAATAACCCTGGGCGCTCACCTGGTAGCAGCTGGAGAAGATAACCAGGGAACCAGTGGTAGGCTTGGATAACACACAAAATATATAATGGAGAAGAAATTATATCCATATTTTGGGTGGGTGGGGAGGGGGGGACGCCTGATTAAATTTTTTTTTTTAAATGGCATGAACAAACTTTGGTACATTGCAGGTGATGGAGGTTGTGATCAACTTTCATCAAACTTGTGTGTGTAGTTTCTGAGAAGAAAGCAAACACCTATTTTGTTGGGCAACCCACCGTAGACCCCCTTAGACCCTGATTTTTCAAATGCTCTGAACAAACTTTGGAACATCACTGGGAATGAAGGTTGTGGTCTAGTTTCATCGGAATTGCATGGGTGGTTTCTGAGAAGAAAGCAAATACTGTACCTATTTTAGGGGGCACCCCCCCCCCGTAAATCCCCTTCGGGCCCGATGATTTTTTTTTTAATGCCATGAACAAATTTTGGTCCATACCAGGTGATGAAGGTTGTGGTAAAGTTTCATCGAAATTGTACGGGTAGTTTCAGAGAAGTTGCAATTGTTTGTGGACAGACAGACGGACTGACGGATGGATGATGCGCCATCCCATAAGCTCCCTGGAAACTATATTCCAGGTGAGCTAACGAGAGACCCAAAAATAGTGGCTATTATAATATCTAAGATAGCCACTGTAGATATTCATAGAAAAACTGGCAACATCGTTTTTCTTAATCTGTGCTGTATTTAGATGGTTTAAAGCATTGTTTCCAAGATTCTACCCAAAATAAATGACAAATGAAATACCATACATTAGCATATTATGTACTTATTTTATTTGTATGCATAGTCAAGGCTCGTGGAAGAGGTAGAATTAGTACACTGAATGGAACAGGACACTGCAGTAGAGAGGAACAGTTGAGAAAGGGCTGAAACACCAAAAGCAGCGTTGAAGGCCAAGAAAGAAGCAGACGTGGCCAAACAATGGGTGTGGGATGAATGTGGGGCAGGAGAGATGCATAGGGTGGACAATATGGATACAGAAGGAAACTCTCAGGATGGGAAACCTCAGGAAATTTGGAAGAAGGAGGGAATAGGGTGGGGGGCTGTTAACTACTAACAGCTCTTAACCACCCATGAACCCCCAACACACAATAATCCTGAGTTCTGGTTGCCAATGATTTTTCTACTACCACCTGCTATACATGGTATATTGTCTATAAAATCATGGACTGCATAACCCTACTCTTTCTATCGAGTGTCGCCTGTGGCTGCTGGTTGCATCATTGGTTGGGACACGGCTCTGCCGCTGATGCAGTGTCCCCCTTACCAGTACATTGGTGCTCATTTTGCCGACCTCAGAAGGATGACAGGCTGAGTCAACCTCCTGGTGTATTTCAATTCAGTGGCCAACGGGGCTTGAACTCAGGACCCTAGGATCCCAAGCCGCCACCCTAACCACTAAGCCAACACCAGGCTATAACCCAACTAAACAAAACACAAATCATAAGAGGGAAACTTTTATTACACACAACACATTCATTTCATCACTTTTCTTCCCCTACTACTCGGTCCACGTGCAGGCCCTTGTGGCCATTCTTGCCAGTCACCTGTACCAATTGCCAGACCCATCCTTATTCTCCAAAAGCAAAGCATGTGAGTCATGGTTGTGGGAAAAAGGTCAATTTTGCATCCATTTTTTTCCAATCCATCACTGGGAAGGTTGTTCAATACCAGCAGCCCCTCTTGTTGTCATTCTTCCATGATCCACAATGCCAATTGATCCTTGGGCCCTTCTTTGCAAACACAGGGGCCATTAAATTGTGGCGGACTATCTGTGGATGGTTATGCAGGCGTTTCTGAGCCTTACCCAAGCATGCTTTCAATTTAGCGATTGGTCATCCAGATTGATCATCTCAAAACGTTCCACAGATGCTCCGGTTGGTCATCCAGTGGCGGTACTCAAATTTATTCCTCGCAGTTGGCCAACATACATCGACCAGCCCAGCGTAGCAGGTCTCCACTTGCTAACCTGTCCCAGAGTCTCAGGGAGGAGAGGCTGCTGGACCGCATGCCCATGCGGTCACCTCCTCAGGTCTTCACTGTCCATCATTGGTGCTGCTACCAAGGCACGGCCCAGCCATACTTCCCCCAAGTGGCACTCCCAGCCACACCTCTCACAGGTGACCACGAGGGCCCACTTCAGACCCCCTGGAGGGACTTGCCTCCCACCAGGAAAGAAGCAACATAATATTCTTGCATTTTTCATGAGAATCAATCCAAAGCTTAATCAGCAAAAGTAGTATAACCAACCTCAACATCTAATTTATTGCTGTATAATTATAATACATTACTTTCCATTGTTTTGCAGGATAAAAGGATATATGTGACGGGACGAAAGACTTCAGTAAAAGAGCAGGCAGCAGCTCTCGTTGAGAAGAATGACAAATCCATAAATTCTACAGTCACCATAAAGCGCTATCCATCAAGTAAGAGTTTTTGTTGCATGAGCACACGCACACACGTACACTCGCACGCACACACTCACACGCACACACACACACACACACACACACACACGGTGAAGTTTTTGAATGCATCTTTGGGGAGTTGTGCCGCATTTAAGTGGTAAATGGAAGCTGAGCAATGAAATAGTCAGAGATTATGAATGCTAAACATGGCCCCATAGCTTTGTCTACTTTTCAAGGCAATGTTGAACATTTTCAGACCTTAATCTCTATTTTTCCTCCTTGCAAGGCTTGAATTTTAAAGGTGTATTCATTCATTCATGATCATTTATCTCATTCCTTGTAATAATTAATGATGGCCAATTAAAAATGATTTTCCTGTCAAATTTATTTTGATTAAATTGAAGAAACATCAATTTGTTATTCCTCAATGATGTTCAGCTAGTTGGTCACAACATTTAACAACACTGTTTTGTATGTGAAAAGACCCAGCCAGCATGGCCATGCAGAGCTATCAAGATGCGGACATGCTACAATATTAACATCGATTGGAAGGTTTTTGCAGACTCTGACATTTTGTCCAACCTTAGCAGTTCTAAAATGCTTCATATTATTCTATCCATTTATCAGAAGACAAACATACATAAACTTTGGTTTATTTTGTATTCCCATCTGAGTCTTGAGATCATTGGGCTGCAATCCAGGTTCAAATGGTATTCACAAGCTGTGTTTTGTTTTTTCTTTCTTTCTTGGATACAAGGTATTTTTATGTCCACATTTTTTGTGTACAAGGTCAAGACTCCTAGAAGAGCTCATGCACTGAGTGGATCAGGATGTAACAGGACAAAAGGAACAGCAAAGAGAGAGGTGGGGACACCAACAGCAGAGTTGAAGACCAGGATATTGAGGGAAACTTGGACAAGCAATGGGTCAGAGAGGGAATGTGGGCAGGAAAAGGCAAAATGGATGCAGAAGGAAATTCACAGGAGGGAAAAACTGGAAGTTTGGAAGGAGAAGGGCTTGGGGTGGGGGTTGGTGAGGGTAGAAGAGATCATAGTTTTGGATTTGGGATGATCTGAGATGATAATGAACAGCTATCTTGAAGACCTGGAGGGAAGAATATGATTGTTGAGAATGTGGAAGTTTGTTCCACAGGTGAGAAAAAGAGAAATTAACTCCATTAAGTGGAGAGCAGTACTCCATAAAGCTGCAGAAGAAGGCGTTGTAGATGGATAGGAGTTCAGGTGTGCAAAAGGAGGGACTTTGTATGATGGAGGATGCTCAGATGCCGACTGGCTTTGGAGGCCAACTTTGAAATGTGGTTAACCCAAGAAAGATCATGGCCGATGGTGATACCCAGGAGTTTGATTGACTGAACTTCCTCCTCTCTCCTTGTAATTTATGTAGAATTATGAGGTGTGCTCAAAACGTTGCATGAACAAGATACAATAGTCTAAGACAAATAAACGTTTTTATCTTTCAATACATCAGTATGTATAATTGGTGAAAATATATATATATATATATATACTTGTCTATTGAAAAATCGAAAAACTTTGGCGGCAGCAGAAATGAGGTTTCATTCTCGCTTTTAAAGGACCAGAATGGGTTTTGGAGAGGGTGTATGGAATAAGAGCTGATCGAGATTTGTAAATCGCATTTTGCCTGCAACAATCATCAACTGATCCTCTGGTGAAAGAACAATAAATTAACATCTCCAAAAATATTTTTGTGTTTTGTAGACGCAGCTGATCCTGAACGTTATGGCAAGAACCGTGCACAGGCTGATGCACGGCGCTACCAAACAGAGAAGGAGACCCTGGAAAAGCGTAAGGAGGTATTACGTGAACTGCTAGTGAAATTAAGGGATGAACGGAAAGAGATTCGCAGCAACCTTGAAAAATATACTGGTAAGAAACCGTGTGATGATTCTATTTGGTTCTAGTGTTCAGCAGGACATATTTATGATGTTACTTGAGGCCATTGCAAAGTATATCAGAAAGGTTTATCATAGACCTTGCCTCGCCAAAGAATTATATTTCACTAATTTGAAGTTTACAAAAAGGATTGAGGTAACATTGATGCTGTGGTTATAAATGTTGAAGGCTTGGGGAATGGTATTGTGCAAGTACATTAATGAGCATTGAAAGAGTCATCAAATACGAGTGAATTGGCAATATGGAGTGTGGGGATTGTGTGTGACAGCGGGGGATCGCAGAAGATATGGCAAACTGCAAGAACAGCTGCAGCGGGTAGAAGAGCAATGTCGAAGCTATGAGCAGGAACGGGTGAAGTTGGAGTTGAAACTGACGGAGGTCAAAGAGAATCTGAATGCTGCTCTATCAGGAGGACCTACTTTGCGGGTGTCTGTGGAGCCAAAGGTCAAAAATCCTTCCTGTACACAGGTAACCCGTGTTCAGCAGACTCTGTTCCTAAAGCTGACCAATATTCTTTATAAAGTATTAGCATTGTTGACCTATGTGCAGCACTTTTCATCGTTGTCAGACATGAACATGAGTTGATGTTACCTTTTAACTGATATTATGGTGAAACCAAAAGGTGATCCTTTAAGATTGAGTGCTGTAAAATATAACCATTGATGGGTTTTAAATGCCTGTTAAATAAGAAAATGTTTATAGTTTCATGTTTTATGCAAGACAGACTGCGTTTACTTACAGCATCAGTAAATGTTTATATTCCAAAAAGTATTATGAAAGTACACTCAAACTTTAAATGAACCTTCTGAACCTGCATATTCCTTTTCTTCCCATACTGCAAAGCAGGATACACTTTATAAAATATAAAACTCAACGTCCATAATCTCTCGAACCCGTGAAGACAGTTGTGACCAATTGCTCCCATCAAGTAACCAAACTATATTCACACACGGGGTGTTCCAAAAAGACCCAGATAACTTTGGTTTAGAACCACAAATGATACAACAATACTCTTTGGTTTATATGATACAGAAACGCATATAGTTTTGTGCACACCATCAATACTCATCAATGTAAGCTCCGTTCGTCACACAGGACATCAAGGCAGTACATGAGTTCTTGCCATGTTCGGCTCAGCCTGATTGCATCCACCAGTACACATGCAGCTGTCATCCAAGAACAAAGATCCTGCAGGTTTGCCACCTTGTTGTTGTCGACAACATATTTGACAAACCCCCACAGGAAAAAAAATCAAGGGAGGTTATGTCTGGTGATCGTGGGGGCAAGGTGTTCTTGCCATGAGTCGATTCGTTGGTCCATCTCAGCCAATCCAGTGACCTGGAAAATTTTCATTTAGGATGGCTTGACCGAACAATTCCCAATGAGGGGGAGTGTCGTCCTGTTGAAAAATATCGGGTTGTAGGTCTTCAATCTGTGGAAGGTGAATCCTTCCAAAATGTTCATGTAAATTGTTGAGGTCACTGTATCCTACGTAAAGAAAAACGGCCCCACCAAGCATTCATGAAGAAGGCCACACCACACATTGACCTCTGGACTGATGCGTATCTGTTCAATGACCACGTGGGGTTTTTCAGAGCCTCAGATCCTCACATTGTGCTGGGTGACCTTCCCCGACACATGAAAGCAAGCTTGGTCTGTGAACTTGACCTCTTTCAGGTAATCTTCATCATCCTCTATGTGATTGAGCATTTCCAAGGCAAACACCTTGCGTTTGGGTCCGTCAATTGGTTTGAGTTCCTGCAGAATCTGCACCTTATAGGCATAAATCTTCAGTCTCTTATGTAAAATCCTTTGTACAGTGGTGGTTGGTAGTCTCTGTTCTCTGGATACATGTCAGATTGATTTTCTGGGACTTTGTTGAAATTATTCACGCTCTCGTTCAAGGTCTGTTGTATTTATGCTTGATGAACCGGCACTTTTCTGTTTCTGACAACTTACACTGTACCACTCTCTGATACTAGTACACAATGGCGGATTCCTTCCATACTTTGTAATGAAATGATGCTGAACTTGCATGTCGGATCTCATCTCGATGAACCATTCGTCGCATTGAGCCTTCTGTGGAGGAGTCGCCATTTTCTTTTACATTAAACCAGCAGTCCTGAAAATAAAGAACATTTTACGAGTTTCTGTATCATATAAAACAAAGGGTATCATTGTAACATTTGTGGTACTAAATATATTAACAACCAAAGTTGTCCAGGTCATTTTTGAACAACCTGTGGTATCTGAATCGTCTGTTGGCTGCACCATAGTGGGTTATTTATTACCTTTTCTGCAATAGAATGTGCTTGCTCCCCCTTTCATTCCTATGTGTCTGTCGATTGCCAGATCCATTTTGTATTCGTTCATTGTCCTGTCCTTCCTTATCCCCCATATTTATTTTATATTAAACATTTATTTGACTTCAACAAACATCTTCCCACGCTTTTGCCTTTCCGTGTGAACAACCACCAGTTTCGGCTAAATTTGACCGATCCTTGTGGGAAGTACTGCCATGATTTGAACGCAGTAACTTGAAAAACCGTTTTGGCCTCTTGTGCAGGTTGTACAAACACACAGATCAGAACGCTTGTGTTTGCTGCGTTTTTTTTTAGTATTTAGTTAGTGGTGATAATTTCCCACTAATGTGGTGGTAATTCTCACTGCCCAAGCTTTGTCTTTATTTTGGAGAGCTGGAAGCTCCCTATCTTTTCTGTGGAAAAGTTCCTTTTGCATCAACTTTTAAGAACTCATTGGCCAATTCAGGCTATAGTCTGTTATCAGAGAACTCAAAGCAACTCACTCCTTGTAGCATTCTGTTGAAGGTGACTTTACATTGGGAGCACAATCGTGAAGACAATGCAAACACACCGTTATTCTGCTCATTAAGCTTTGAATTCCAGGCTAAGATTTTTTTTTGTCACAAAATATTAACTCCAAAAAATAGCTCATAATACTTCATCAACAAACATAATTTAGCATCTTATTTCTTCCTCAATTTCTTCTTTATGCAGACAAAATCGAACTCAAAGTGTGTGGAAGCCTCAGTCACCCATCAGACTGGCCAAAACAACCCAGATAGCCTGCCTGTGAACAGTGCCCTCAAAATGAGACAGCGACAAAAATCAATTACGAGTGCAGGCAGAGGTCACGTGATGCTGAAAGCGAAGGTGGGTGCTTTGACTTTATTCCAAAGGGTGCATTTAATTTTATAATCATAAAAATAATGACTATAAGAAACAATGTTGTAAACTTTCACATAGTAATATAGCTTTTAATTATGTATACTTTACTAAACAAATGCTATACTTTGTTCAATTTATATTGTTCATAAATATTGAGATTTGTTTGCGTCAGCAGGCAAAACCTGTAACATGGCACACTAGGATTTTCAACATTGTAATATACTAATTACTAGGGCAAATGTATAAAGAAATTGTACTTCTTTTTAAACATGACTGCATTATTTTGACAATGAATGCAATCTCGTTTACAGGAATGGGAAAAGAAAGGAACCAATTAGAACAAAACAGTTTGAGAACATTAAGGGATAATTGAAAGCACAAGGGGAAATTAAGTGCAGTTCAACAGTCAGAGTTTGTATATCCTTCAATACCACACGATTTATTAATCAACTTGAAGGAGGTGATCGAAAGTTATTTGAGTATATTGCGTGAAGGAAACAGGAGGAAGAATATGATACTCTAATGAAAGTATAGTGGTTTTGAAGAAAGCAGATGCTAATCACAGAGGAAGAAGATTGCACATACAGGAGAGGAAGAATGCGCAGTTTACAGACAATTAAGAGAGCTTTGCATTTGAGAGAGATAAACATCAAGGAAGAATGGGATACATGGCAAAATGAAGTGTTGCACAAGATGGGAATGCAGTGTCAGTGTGAGTAAAATATTGTGCACAAATGATGAAGATGGTGCACTCATCAAAAGAAGATTGTGTGCAAAGGGGAAGAAGGTTGTCCAATTTGCTTTCTTCACCATAAATGAGTAATTAAAAAGCCCAATGATGGTCTGATGGTGCTTCATTTATTGAATGACATTCCAGTTTTTACTGACGTAAATTTTCTTAACATGTTAATTTATTTTTTAAGAGTCGTAATTGTGTAAAACAATTCAACATTTTGTAGTACAAGTGCTGTTTATTTTGTAGTGTGTTTTTACAGAGTAAAACTGGCCAAATTTCATTCATTAAAACCCATGAAACAAAGTTACTGCACTATGAAAGTACTTCTGATAAACCTGATTATTTACTTGTTTTAAATTTATACTTTGTGGCAGCATTAAACTGTTAAACCTATAGTTTTGAACGACCACATTAAGCAGAACACAACTGCTTGTTTGGGTATAAATGAGTGAAACTTTATTTTGCAACACTTGCATTTTGGCAGATCTGGATTCAAAATAAACAAAATTCTCACCTTTGCAATCCAGTTAACTTGCATTGAAATCACAGATGTTGCCAATTTGTTTGAAACCATTGTATTTGGTGTTTTGTTTTTTTACATTCATAGGTAATCAAAGTGAATGGATGCATGTATATTTGAATGTTATTTGTAACTTATATTTTGCATTTGTTAATTTTTTTCAGTTGAATAAACCTAATATAATTTAATGTACAAAAACAAATCATAGATTCCATTACCTGTTATGAGATTGAATTCATTAAATAAAGTTTAAAATGCAGTGTATTGTCACCATTTGTTTGCAATGGAATTTATGATTGCCAACTTTCTCGGTGGGTCTCCTGATAGTAGAAATGGTTTCCATGGTCCCTGAAACAGTGCAGTCATGGTTTTTTGGGGAAGCTCTCCTTCAGTCCCCTCATTAGTCAAGACTTGTCATTTCTTCCAATTCAAAAACACGAACACCAACTTAGCTCTTTAATGCCAGAGCCCATGTGACTGGATGACACTGTTTCCCTTTGACGGTGAACCACAGACTACTAACTGTTTTGCATGTTTTCCTTTTCAAGACGATGTATGAGTAATGTTGAATGAGGCCTTTGGTGTTGATGAAGTTATTCTTTTCCTACTCGATAATGTTTTTTTCTCTTTGGGTTACAAATGTTATTACAATAAACACAAAAGCTGCAATAATAGAAAGCTTGAGGTAGTTTCTGACCTTTGTACAAGTTCTTCATAAAAGCAAACGGCTGGCAGTTTGCATCTTTAAGCTCGATTTTTGCAACTCGATTGCTCGATAAGCTTGATTGCAAGTTTGCAAAACGGATCGATTTTACCTTTTGTGTGTTTTAAAAATATATTTGATAAAATCAATGAGTTCCATCCATCAATCAAATGTGTTTCTTACATAGCACTTTGTATTTTGAAACAAAATCTCAAAGAGCTTTGCAATACAAAAAAACATGATGGTAAAAACTCACAACGGTATAATATAGATTTTTTTTCCCAAAGAAAAATAACTTAAAATTTCACCAAAAATAGAACTATCGAAAAAGCAATTGAAATAATTGTGTGACTTGAAAGGCAACAAATTCCAAAGTTTAAGACCATATCAACAGAATGGTCGATCACCAATTTTTTCATCCTGTTGCGAGGGATTGCCAGGAAATTCCCACCGTTAAACTCTATCTTTCTTGCTGGGAGGTAAGGTGTGAATAAATCAGAAATATGGGCAGGAGTTTATTTTTAGCTTTAAAAGTTAACAATATTTTCCAATCGATGCGTTGAGGCACTTATAGCCAGTGAAGATGATCCAGTGAAGACACATGATCAGATTTGCGTGCTTGAGCTACAAGCCTGGCTGTCATGTTCTGCATAAGTTGTAGTGGCTTGAGAGAAGAAGCAGGTAAAACTGCCAACAAGAAATTGTAGTAATCCAAGCATGGTGATGAACTAGCATTATTGAGGGTTTCAGTTGTCCTCCAAAATAAATGGGAATGGATTCGAGCAATATTTAAAATATGAAATGAAATTGATTTACAGATTTACGCAATATGTTGGATATAATGAAGTGTTGAGTCCATGGTAGACACCAACATTAAGAATTGACGACGAAGGAATTAGGTAGTGAGCACCAAGTTTTACCCTCTGGGAATACAGTTTTTTAAGAACAGATAAGGAGTCAGGGATCATCATGTTAGTCTTAACAGCATTAAATTTGAGAAAATTCCTGGACATCTATGTTTGACGTTCAAGCAAACAGGACATCAGAGTTGTGGAAGTAAGCATAGTATATCAGGTTCAATAGATAGACAGATATGAATATCGTGAGCGTAGCAATGAAAACCGATATTTCTATTGCTTAAAATTATACCCAGTGGCTGTAAGTAAATGAAATATAAACAGTGGACCAAGATCAGATCCCTGAGGTACCCACTGATAGGTGAACAGGATATTATAAACACCCAGCAATAGTAACAGTGAATGTGCGTTCTGCACAATAATATTGAAACAATTTCGGAGCAGGTTTAGAGATACCAAAATATGATTGAAGACCAGAAATTATACAAGGAAATTAGACACAGGTGGAGGCCATTCCGGCCATCATGTATGCAAATGTTTTTCTTTTTTTATAGTGTTTTTGTGTTTTAAATTATTTTTTATTTTATTTTATTTTTTGTAGTTTTCGTATTTTTTTTTCTTCCCCTCAGGGGAGGGGGCATGGGCTTGGTTAAAAAACACACATCAACCGCACAACACCCCTTGACGAGACCCCCACCAACAGCACTCCGTACACATGCACACAATCACCCATCAATGCTCAAACTACCTAAAAGTCTTATCAACATCCCTACAACCCTCTATCTCCTTAACTTCCAGGTACCTATCTAATTCTAATTTAAACTCATCTACTTTTTCTGCTACCACTACCTTTCAAGGGAGACCATTCCATGCATTAACTACTCCCTGAGTAAAAGTGCCCTGCCTTACTACCGTCTTAACTCTCCTCTTCTTTACTCTCAGGCTATGTATGGCCCCTGGTCTGATCACTGTCTACTCTGTTTAATAATTAATCTGCACTTATTTTATCTACACCTTTCATTATCTTAAACAACTCGATCATATCTCCTCGTAACCACCTCCTTTCTAGTGTATAAAGCACTGTCTCCTTCAGCCGCTCCTCATAGCTAAGTCTAGCTAGGCCCGGAATCAATCTCGTAGGCCTGCTCTGAACCCTCTCTATGGCATCTATGTCCTTCCTGAGTTGTGGTGATCAAAACTGCCACAATATTCACGAAATTCCTGAACAATGCACTACCTATTTTGATTTATAAATCATCCCCCTCCGAATACAACCTAAAACCCGATTTGCTTTACCTATAGCTGCCTGGCATTGTAGTACAGGCATTTTAGCAGAAATATTTGGTCAACCTCCCACAAATTGCAACAAAAGCAAACTCAACAGATTTTGATTCCTGGATATGTCCTCAGTGAGAGAAAAAAAGTCCTAAGGGATCCTCTGGGGGAAAGTCCTGAAATCATGGAAATCCAATATGGCCACCACCTGGCTTCGGCAAAAATGAGAAAATTGTAAAGATTAATATATTAACATGTAAATATATGTTTTTCTGCATTCTAATTGTTTCTAGTTATGGTCAGTATATTGATATACAAGAATAATTATAAAAAAGTGAAATGTATTGAGGGTAAAATAAAAAATTATAGCTTTTTTGTCCAAAAGTCAATTTTTTTGTCCTGAAAATTTTTTTTTTTTTACCTCATACTGATTTTGGCTCCTGGACAAAAATAAAAAGAAATGTTGAAGACACAAGATTAAATCAAGTCGATGGCAATACAATATAATTATGTAAATCATTGAAACATGACAAAATTAACAATTCCACTCGGGGCAATCACGTCTGCCTGACGAAGGTTTCAAAATGAAAATTCGCATTAAACTCAGAAACTACATCCATTATAAACTTACTATACATGTTGAGAAAAATCAAGCATATTAAAGTTAGAACTCGACAATGTCGTCATCATCCTCATCATTGTCACATGGAGTGCTTGTGCAGCCAGAGCCCCTGCAGTTTCCACAAGCTGGAGTGCACTCAATGTTGTGCTTCTTGCATGTGCATCTCATGGTGCTACATTCAGCCTGGCAGTTGCACCTAATGGCACGTAACATCTTTTCAGGAACTGGAGCTATTGGTGTCTGAAGTGGCACAAAACCCTCGTCACACTTCTGCCAACCCCAGTCTGTCAGAAGAAGTTCATCTGCACATCCCTTCTATTCTTGGACTTGCAGATACATGCACAGGCTGTGATACTTTGTTGCTTCTGATGTTGGTGGTAACGTCTGTGGTTGCACGTGAGAGGAGCTCCAAGCCACCTTGTCCCAGTACCACTGATACCGGAGGGTGTCCAGGGTGTCAGTTGACTTTCCATTGTAGATTATCACCAATGTTTTTTCTCCTGCATCTGCCACATCACATACGGAAGCTGGATATGTATCAAAAACCTTGGCCTGCTCACGGAATGTGTCGTTTGCTTTGAACTTTTGAGGAAAGCTCCCTTTCCAATCCCATGAAGACGAGATGTCGTGTCGCACCCAAGAACTGCATGTAGAAACATTATGTGCTTGCATATGTCTGTACCAATCATTTTCTTTGCAGCCTTGATATCCAGATGCAAGGCTTCTTCGTGTTCTTCTTTGGCTCGGGACAAAAGAAGAGGTCATGGGATTCTAAGCTTGCATGGTAGCATAGGAGGACGAGGAGGTCTGTGTCATCACCAACTAACACAGTGTTGGTGACAGTATCAGACTGCATGGCCTTCAGTACAATCAGTAGATCAGCATCCCCTGAGACATGGTGTCTTACAGTTCTTCTTCTGAAGCTCTTCACTCAACATAGAAATGAATCGCTGTTTATTCTGCCCATTGGCAAGAAACTGTTCCTTCTTCATTGTAAGATGCATGTCAGCTGTAAATGTCACAGTAGTGCCAGCATTCCCTTTAGACCGTCTCTGGTGTGTCATGTCCTTCGTGTTGATACTCTCATGACCATCAAACACGACTATGGCATCTCCGTACTTCTTCGTTACATAATCAGTGTACTGGTGGCATATGTCTCTGTATGTAGATCCACGAGACCATGGAATGCATTGAACAAGTGCCCTGCCATCCAAAACATACTGTTGCCCATCATTGGGGATATCGGCTGGGACATCGGATCCAAGAAGATCCCAGATGGCATCAGCAAAGACTGGCTTGTGTGCTTCTCGGAGCTGAAGAGAGGAATCAAAGAGGGCTGGCGGATAGCTGCACAGTTCATATTTGAAGGCCGACTCCAGTTCTTCTGCTGTCTGTGCAACACTGATCCGTCTCTGGAAGAGGAGTTGTGGGTCAACCTGGACTTGCTCTCCATCAATCTTGACAGATGACTTCATACTGAGGGTGACAACTTGGTCTTTCCTCTTAAATGTGTACCCGGCAGGTGTTTTCCCATCCATAGATTTCAATATTTTGGCTCCTACATCATGTGCTGTATCGACGTTAACGGTGGGGTGTGCATGAACTCCAGTGGCAATGTTCCTCAGATGTGGATCACTACTGAATGGATTCTGTTCCTGTAAATACTGAAGAGCTGATGGTGTGTCCTTCCAGTCACGAGATTGTCTTGCCTTGGTCATGTCCTTCTTCTGCTCTACAGTGTTGTAGTTCACACCTGTGAGCTCCTGCATTGCCTGGTTTATTTCTGCACAGGCAGGCATTGATAGTAGCCATACCAGCCATTGTTGCTCTGTCATTCCTCGCCCTCGTGTGAGCCCCCCGCTGGTATTCAAACTTCTCATCAGAACTGGTTTGATGATCAGGTGAGATGAAAGACCTGCCCACAGGCGATCACTTCGTCGAACCACATGGAACCCCTCATCAAAACGTTGTTGGACATTGGGATGTTGAGTTTTGAGGTTGGACATCTGCTGCAGATACACCCTCGCAGATTTGGCATACAGGTTGTGGCTTGAGGCTGCCAGGTAAGGCAGCATTTCCTGGATGGCCTGTAGATGTAGTGCCCAGTTCCCAGTGCGCTCTGCCCAGATGTATTTGCGTAGAATGTCTAGGATGTCCATATACTGAACCCAGAGCACTGAAGTTCTACAAGATATCTTTGCAGACTCGGCATGCTTCTGAAGGTGGTCTTTGATTCGTTTCAAGATGTCAGACTTGCATACTTCTTCCACAGACTGGGGTTGGCAGAAGTGTGACGAGGGTTTTGTGCCACTTCAGACATCAATCGCTCCAGCTCCTGAAAAGATGTTACTTGCCATTATGTGCAACTGCCAGGCTGAATGTAGCACCATGAGATGCACATGCAAGAAGCACAACATTGAGTGCACTCCAGCTTGTGGAAACTGCAGGGGCTCTGGCTGCACAAACACTCCATGTGACAATGATGAGGATGATGACGACATTGTCGAGTTATAACTTTAATACACTTGATTTTTCTCAACATGTATAGTAAGTTTATAATGGATGTAGTTTCTGAGTTTAATGCGAATTTTCATTTTCATTTCGAAACCTTCATCAGGCAGATGTGATTGCCCCAAGTGGAATTGTGAATTTTGTCATGTTTCAATGATTTACGTAATTATATTGTATTGCCATCGACTTGATTTCATCTTGTGTCTTCAACGTTTCTTTTTTTTTTGTCCAGGAGCCAAAATCAGTATCTGATAAATTTTTTTTTTTCTGGACAAAAAATTGACATTTTTGGACAAAAAAGCTATAATTTTTTATTTTATCCTCAATACATTTCACTTTTTTATAATAATTCTTGTATATCAATATACTGACCATAACCATAAACAATTAGAATGCCGTAAAACATATATTTACATCTTAAAATATCAATCTTTACAATTTTCTCATTTTCCCCGAAGCCAGATGGCGGCCATATTGGATTTCCATGATTTCAGGACTTTCCCCTCCCCCCCCCCCCCCGGAGGATCCCTTCGGACTTTTTTTCTGTCACTGAGGACATATCCAGGAATCAAAATCTGTTGAGTTTACTTTTGTTGCAATTTGTGGGAGGTCATCCGACATTATGACTGTACTATATTGCTGCCTGTTTACCTCCCATATCTATTACCATCCCCAGATCCTTCTCCTGTGTGACACACTCCAAAATTACCCCTTGTATCCTGTAATCTCTTTTCATTGTTCTTTCCCATCCCCAATACCTTACACTTGCTCAGGTTAAATTCCATCTGCCAATCTTTTGCCCAACCTATGCAAGTATCAATACTTTCCTGAATCTGATCACCACCACCCCCCCACCCCCCCCCCCTCCCCCCAAAAAAAGAAAAGGAAAACGGAGAGGCCTGTCAAAGCCTGTCTACATGTGAGAGACATTTATAGCAGAAAGGGACAAGATGAATGGGGAGCAAATGGGGTTGTGGGGGGAGTAGGATATGTGGACGAGGAGGGTTGTGAGGGGAGGGTTAAAACACTATGCAGGGTTAAATTTGTCTTCCTTTCCTTTCCTTCTCCTTCTCACCCAAAATTTTGGCAAACAGGACCATTATTTGGTTCATCAGTGAAGTGACGGATAGGCTCTGCTAGTTTATCCTATAAATCAGCGGCCTCCAAATGCAGTCTCCATCCATCCATCCGTTCAAGGCGGGGTTTATGCCACCAGCCAATCAGATCAGTTCCATGGAAATTCACGCCTTTTGAATAGATGCGAAACGAAATGTAATAAATAAATGTCATAGTGTATTTGTGTTTGTGTGCAACACCAATCATGCCAAAACTACTGGGCCAATTGCCACCAAACTTAGCACATTGACTAAGTTCGACCTTGTGGTGAAAATGGGCCACTTTATTACCTCCATCACCGAAGGTGAAGGAGGTTATGTTTTCACCCCTCTCTGTTTGTCTGTCTGTCTGCAAGATATCTCAAAAAGTTGTAGACAGATCCGGATGAAATTTTGTGGGCACGTTAGATGTGTGACACGAACGAAATGATTAAATGTTGGTGAAGATCCGGATCCGGATTCGACGAGTAGAATTTAAGTGATTCTTCACCATTGAGAGATTCGGCCAAAAATGACATATAGCATGATATCTCAAAACGTTGTGGACGGATTCCGATGAAACGTCGTGGACAGGTTGGGTGTATGGCAAGGACGAAATGGTTCAATTTTGGTGAAGACTCGAATCTGAATCTGGCCACGATAATTATTTAATTTCAATGTGATTCTTCACCATTGAGAGATGGGGCCAAAAACGATATATAGCATGACATTTCAAAAATGTGTTGTGCTCTACCAAGTGACCTCGGTTTCATCTCTCGTCGCGGGGGTTCGGGATGAAATTTTGACGAAAATTCTTTGTACTTGTGTATTGTCACGCCAATCGGTGGTGGTGGCATCGGGTATTACAAGCCAGCTGCAGAGAAAACACATTTTTTTCACTGTACATGTCTCCAGAAAGTGGGAAGCTCCAAAGCCAAGCTCCACTAATGAACGGGAGTGGGGAGAAATGGGGGGCACAAAAGGACAAATTGATGGGAGTGGGGAGGAATGGGGGCAAGAAAGGATAAATGGATACAGAAGGAAACTCACAGGAGGGGAAAAAACTGAAATTTGGAAGGAGAATGTCTTGGGGTGGGGTTAGCGAGGGTAGAGAATGTCATGGTTTTGGATTGGGGATGATCTGAGATGGTGGTGAACTGCTACCTTGAAGACTTGGAGTGAAGAATGAGATTGAAAAGAATGTGGAAGTTTGTTCCACAAGTTGGTAAAACAGAAACGAATGAGCTGAGCTGAGCAGTGATCCTAGATTTAGGGAGTTTCACCAGAAGGGGGTTGATGGTGGAACATGTGAGCCCTGTAGAAACCTGAAGGGGGGGGGGGGTAAAGCACAGAAAGGAAAGAGGCCAGAATGGAGGTGGTGGAAGACAGAGAGTCAACTGACCTGTCTGCGATGGAAATGTGATTGGTCCATAGACTCAGCATCAGCATGGGAGATTCCAATGACCTTGAGGGTCTTGGTTTTCATGGTGTCAAGATGTGAGGCAGGGGAGCCAACCCAGAAGGGAGAGCAGTACTCAATAAAGCTGTGCATGAAGGGCTTGCAGATGGACAGGAGTTCAGGTGTGCCAAGGAAGGACTTTGTACGACGGAGGATCCCAGTCGGCGACTGGCTCTGGAGGCAACTTTGAAATGCGGTTTGCCCAAGAAAAAAACTTTCAACAAAAAGTTCAAAATTGTTGTCACAAAATGAGGGAACTTTACCATGATTGCTGAATCTATTGTCAGCTATCCTCGTCGCCAACTGTGATGTGTTTCACCTACAATACGAGGAAGGAGATATTTGCGTCCCTGGAATCAGCAGTTTTAATTTCACAGATATTCCAAAGGGCTTGTAGGATGGCTTAGATGTATTCACACTCACCTCTCAGCTGCCTATCCTGGGTTAAAATCCTGATCCAGCTATAAGTTGTCATCCCTGTGGTTCACAAGGCAAGGTGATTCATCAATGTGTCGTACCTCCAATGGCCGTTCAATTGGGCGCCCTGTCTACCGACATTAGTTGATGGACGTTAAAGATCCCCACAGTGTCCTTCACGACGAGTTATCCCCAGCACCATGGCCAAATTACAAATTCCTGCCCAAACTACTGCTGAGAAGGCAATGGCAAACCACCCAGTGTATAACCTTTGCTCAAGAAGCTGCTTTGGCAACACAGACGCTTAGTAACGAGTATGCTACATCAAATATCAAATAAAAGTTACAACTGAATCGTGAAAGTGAAAAAACAAAACTGAAAAATAAATTAAAGCCGTTTGAAAAGGATCGAGCACAGACATATCGAGAGGAGTGAGAAAGGGAGAGAAGGGATGGGAGGGAAATTGGTGAGGGGGGGGAGAGGAGAGGGCAGTGGGGGAGAGAGGGGAGAGTGGTAGAGACAGGGTAGGAAAAGGGAGAGAGAGAAGAGGGGAGTGGGGGAGAGAGGGGAGTGAGAGGGAGAGAGAGGAAGGGGGCAGAGAGGGAGAGGGGAGTGGGGGAGAGAGGGGAGAGTGGTAGAGACAGGGTAGGAAAAGGGGGAGAGAGAAGAGGGGAGTGGGGGAGAGAGGGGAGTGAGAAGGAGAGAGAGGAAGGGGGGCAGAGAGGGAGAGGTGAGTGGGGGAGAGAGGGGAGAGTGGTAGAGACAGTTTAGGAAAAGGGGGAGAGAAAAGAGGGGAGTGGGGGAGAGAGAAGAGGGGAGTGGGGGAGAGAGAAGAGGGGAGTATGGGGCGAGAGGGGAGAGAGAGAGAGGAAGGAAGGGGGGCAGAGAGAGACAGGGGAGAATGAGGAGAGTGTGGAGGGGAAGAGAGAGTGGAGGGGGAAAGAGGTGAGGGAATGAGTGGGAAGAGGGGAGGGGAGTGAGAGAGGAGGGGGATTGGGAGGATTGTGGGGGAAAGATGTTTCCTTCTGTATCCATCCTGTGCACCCCATTCCTCCCTTTCCCATTGTTTGTCAAATTCTCCCTCTATTTTCTCCTTCAACTCCACCACTGGTGTCCCCTCCCTTTCTATACTGTTACTTTTGGCCTGTTGTGTCCTGATACATTTAGTGTTCTCGCTCTTCCACAAGCCTTGACTCTGGATACAAAGAAAATGTCATAGGTTGGCAACCATTGTACAACAGGCTTGATTTGCCGAATTGTCTCTTTCTGTGTTGAAGTTCCTTGGAAGGGAAGTCATCCATTATATATTGTGAACCATGGTGTCTGTCCATGCATTCATCGGTCTCTTGTTTATGGCGGCCGCTTCCTGCATTGCATTTAAAAAGCTCAACATTCACTTTTGAAATGATGGGAGAACAGGGATGAGTATTGATGCCAAATTTTATTTCTCAACCAGGATATTTTGCCCTCTGTTGAGACAAATCCAACCTTCACCACCCTCTGTTTCACCACCATTTTGTGGTGGGCAGGAAAAGTAGCTCAGAACTTTGGTTCTGCGTAAAACCAAGATTGCAACACAATTGACCATTTAAAAGTCCATTAAATATTATTTAAATTAATAGGAAAAATTATCAGAAGTATTTTGTCCCTAGTTATGGGAAAAGATTGTTATTCTGTCACTTAGGATGGGTAATCTTCCAAGTCTTCTGTCTAAACCAGGGGTCTCTAACCTTTTTGGGCGGAGAGCCACAAAACCAAAGTGGTGAGGGGCGGAGGGCTGCACCCAAAAAAAGGACGCTAAATTCCGAAAAAAATTATATATATTTATTTATATATATTTATATGTATATATATATATATATATATATATATATATATATATATATATACATATATATACATATATATACATATATATACATATATATACATATATATATACATATATATACATATATATATACATATATATACATATATATATACATATATATACATATATATACATATATATACATATATATATACATATATATATATATATATATATATATATATATACATATATATATATATATATATATATATATATATATATATATATATATATATATATATATATATATATATATATATATATATATATATATATATATATATATACATATATATAATTAATATGCGGAAATTTAAACAAAAATTAGTGCTGAATATATTTTTCTTGCCAACGAATATGACAAATGAAAAATCGTGTTAAAAACACGTGTCTAATATGAATCAAAATCATCATAAAAATTACAGAACGTTTGATCATTGACCCTGACAAATTGGCAGTATCACGGGCCGCATTGTAATGTAAACTTAATATGGCACCGCGGGCCGTATAAATCCGTCTAAGCGGCCGCAGGTTGGAGACCCCTGGTCTAAACTGACAAATGTGTGTGTGTGTGTGTGTGTGTGTGTGTGTGTGTGTGTGTGTGTGTGTGTGTGTGTGTGTGTGTGTGTGTGTGTGTGTGTGTGTGTGTGTGTGTGTGTGTCCTCCATAACTCAAAAACCATGAAACCTAGTAGCCTGAAACTTTGCATACATACAAAGAAAACTCCAAGGAAGTGCTTGAGTGAAAATTGGGTGTTTGGGTGAATTAAAACACCAATTTTGAAGATAATTAATGGCCTTATTTAATTACTTCATTCATCAGGCACATCCTCGGGCAACGCTCTCTATGGGGTCTTAAGGCTTATCCTCGGTAACCTCACTGGCGTCTGAAGCCGCCATGTTTTTTGGCCTGCTCAACCATCCCTTGACTTAGAACAGGCCGCAACGATTTCTTAACGATAAAGTTTTTTTCTCTCACTTTCCTCACTCATGATATCAAATGCCTGTTCATCATAGCTACGAATTGATGGGTACATTTCAATACTTATAAATGCCCGGATACATCAGCGTTCATTGCTTTATTTCAATTCCACACATGCCATCGCCATGAGTATCTCTTAAACTTAGCAGAATTACAACATTTAAGCTCCAGAATGGAACTTACAAGCAGTTCCAACCCCTACAAAAGTGTTCATTTGTCCAATTCTGACATATTTGACATTTTTGGCCTCTCCGGGAGGTACATGTTTAATATGACGGTTCGGTGATTGCTAATTCCATACCAAGTGAGCCATTTCGTATCAACCATTTCATTACAGTGCTTAAGCTACTTGGCAAGCGTGCCACAATATTTGCATTGTCACTGAATACTGTATATCAATTGACTTTAACAAAGTTCAGGGGTCACTCGCATGCGTTCATAGCCATGTGTTGTTCTGCGGTGCAACAGGCAGTGTCTGATTCGCTGAAAATGAGAAATTTTATTTTCCACAATGGTCACTTTTTTTGTTCTTCCATTATACGACCCATCATTTCAGCCTAGGGAAATACAAATAAAAATTAGGGCACTCGGTAGAGCGCCCACCTCCATCACGTTATGCCTGATCCACAAGACCATATCAGTCCCAATACATTTTTGAAATACCATGCTATACAGCATGATATCGTTTTTGGCCCCATCTCTCAATGGTGAAGGATCACTTTAAGAATTAAATAATTCTCGTATCCAGATCCGGATTCGGATCTTCACCAAAATCGAAACAATTCCTCCGTGCGACACACCCAACCTGTCCACCAAGATTTATCCGAATCTGCACACAACTTTTTGAGATATCGTGCTATATATCATTTTTAGCCAGATCTCTCAATGGTGAAGAATCACTTAAAAATTCTATTATTTCTGATCCGGATCCTGATCTTCACCAAAATCTAATCAGTTCGTTCTTGTCACACACCCAACCTGTCCACAAAATTTCATCCAGATCCCTATACAACTTTTTGAGATATCCTGTCCACAAACAGACAGACAGAAAGGGGTGAAAACATAACCTCCTTCACCTTCGGTGGTGGAGATAACTAGAAGGGCACTCAGTAGAGCGCATACCTCCACCTCAAAATGCCTGATCCATGAGAACATATCAGGCCCAATACAATTTTGAGATATCATGCTGCATATCATTTTTGAGCCCGATTTCTCAATGGTGAAGATTCAATTAAAAATTTCAAGTTGTCGGATATTCACGAAAATTGAATCAATTCTTCCTCATCACACACGCAACATGCCCATCAAGTTTCATCCGAATCTGTCAACAACTTTTTGAGATAGTCTCCACACAAACAGACAGAACAGAAAGCGGTGAAAACATAACCTCCATCACCCTCGGTGGTGGAGGTGAATTAAACGTTTCGCTCATCAAAGTTTCTACAACCGTTTCATCGAGTAATTAGTGAAGCCACTTGGCACATGTTCTTCAAGTTTCAATGGTGATACAGTGGTTCGACACCGAGGTAGGAAGGGAAAATAAATGATATGATCACAATGAGAAAAAAACTCTTTTCAGCAAAGACATAATTATTCACCACACCAGGGTGGGAAAGCCGACAAGTTCACCTGCTTGCTCTGTGCAGCCTGGATTCAAATCACGACCCAGCCATAAGCTGCCATCCTGGTGTTTCACAGGCAGGATGATTCATCAATGTACGTGCTGTCTCTCGGATGGACGATAAACTCGGCGTCACATTTGCTAGAATCCCTCAACCCTCTCCCTCCCAACCCTACCCCCTCTTTTCGACACTGATATATATATATATATATATATATATATATATATATATATATATATATATATATATATATCTTTCTCCCCCTCCCCCCCCCCCCCCCGTCTCTGTCTCCATCTCAGTCTCTCTCTCCCTCTCTCTCTCGCCCTGCTGGTTGTTGGTGAGTTGTGCGTGGGTGTGGAATCATGGTGGCTCTGTGAGTGCTGTGTCCTGTTGGTGTTTTTCCTATCCCCTTTTCGCTCCCCTTGTGTCCTTGCAAGTGGTTGTGAGTTTTTCCCCTGTGTTTCCTTCCTTTGTTGAGACAGTTGAGAGATAGAGATAGAGATATAGAGATATAGAGATATAGAGATCGAGAGAGAGAACAGTAAATGTTTTGCAGGCCTCTTCAGGACTTCCTGGTTTTTGGGCCTGCTTTTCTACTTGCTGTGTTTCAATGTTTAGCCTTTTTCTTCGCAAAATACTTCGTTCATATTAATCTTTTGTTTCCCTCCACTTGCTAGTTTTGCTTGTGGCAGGTTTGCTTTTGGTTTCTTGATCCTTCAATTACTTTGTATTGTTTCACATTATGGCAAATGTACATTTGCATCATAGTCATAGTTTGGCCACCGGACGGAGTCAGTGTTGATGATGTCGTAATGGGTTTCGGAGAGCTCATTGGGCTCGAAAACATTCTCGCAGCATCGAGGATGAATCAACGTGTTGTGCTATTGTTGTGGGCCAGGGGTCGCTGGCAAGAACGACCGCTCGGTGAGGAAGTTTACGCTGTCTCCCACCGGTCTCCCCGGAATTTATAGGCCATCGCTCGGATAACTCCGAAGCCGGCGGGTTGATTAATCGACCGTGAAACGCCAATATCTTGACCGCGTGGCATAGGGTTAATTGTCTCGATCCAATATACCGAAGTAACCACGCAGTCTTAGCTACCGGGGATTCATGCCCTCGGAACATCTGGCTGAACCGGATCACTCTACCAGCTCCGGTAGAGTATCAACTTCCACCCAACTCCGGCTCTGATGCAGTGGAGTGGGCCTGCCCAGGACGTTCCGGCTACGATGTACCGATTACCGGGGATGATACCCCGTCTAAACTCAGATACGAACCATGCTGGACCAATACAAGAAGGGACAGAAACGAGCTGGGAACATTTCTAATAATTTTATTAACAGTAAATAAAAGACAAGAGAAGCGAGACTTAAAGGTCCCATGACACTCAAAAGTACTGAAATTGCATATATATGTCCTATAGGAGTTTTCATCATGATTTCTGATCTGACAATATTTTCTCACAATACTCGTTCTGTAAAATGTAAAGTTAAAAAACAAATCTCTTTGGGAACGCCCCTAAAAATTCTGCTGAAATCTACTGAACGACGTGTAACCCACATGACGTCATCTCCAGAACAACAAAGGCTGCACGCAAATGACTCGGGTTGGTGGTCTTCGTGATTGTATTGGCTTTCTGTGTGTTTCCACATTCGATTGGTCGACTCAATGCTTCGTTCATTTCTGCTTTAAAAAAAATCGAACATTTGGTGTTGAATAATGGATGACATGAACTTTTATTTGTCTGGTAGCGACAGTGAGTGTGAGAAAAATGAAGCATTTTGGTCTGAATCAGATGGAGAATTGTCGGATAACGTTGTTGCGGGAGGTGAAGTTCAGGCAGCTGGAAATGGAATACAGCCTTACGAGTTCGAGTCCGAAGCAGGACAAGCAGAGGAAAATGGTGATGAAATTCCCGGAGTTTATGATGATCGGGAGGACATTGAAGGAAGACTTGGCAATAACAACTGGTTAGACTAAATCCAGATTAGTAATTCGTAATCCAGATTAGTAAATCCTATTCGTAATCCAATAATGTAAATTCGACTTGCATACTGCTCGATATCAGAAATATTTTAGTGAGGTGACGTGAACAGCACAGTGCAGCGGACATGTTGCACCGCAGCAAATGAATTGCAAGGCCAGCTCATGTTATCGGCCGTATCTCTCCACGCATAAAACGAAGCAATCTCGCTGTCCGGATACGATGAAAACTTGTGTGCAGAACACACCTTTGTGACACAATTGTCTAGAGTAGTCCGATAAATCTGACGTTCTGTTGCATTTTTATTTATTTTATTCCCACTGTTGTCATGTAGCGCCAGTATAAAACAAGGAAGAAAAGAGAATAATAAAAGAAAGCTACAGCACGTCAGATTTATCGGACTAGTCGGACAGACGACGGATTTATCGGACTAGTCTAGACTCTAGAGTTGACAAGTAACTTGTATTTGCATGCACACAATGTATAAGTAAATGAGTAAGAGTCCCGAGGCTATGAAGCCATGTAATAGGACAGATAAATTTGTCTTTCATAGTTGTGCCAACATTTTTTCCCTGTTCATTTATTACAGCATTTTGGCTAAATGTTAATGAATAGCATGCCAATGGAAGCAGTCCCTTCACTTTAGAATAAACCCATGTATGTCGAGTGCAGCCATACCTGGCTTGCATGTACGTGGAATCGTACCTATCCCAGCAGGCTGGTCTCAACGAACAATTCAATAAGCTGCAAAATGTGGGTGCAGGTTTTTCACATTGTTTGATTTTAAAATGATCTTGCACCTTGAAATGATGCAATATTAATGGTTAGTATTTTACTTGTTTGTCCCTGTAAGTTTATTTTTTAATGGAAACGTTCAACAGTCACATTTAATATTTTGTGGACATGGTATAGCCCTTTATTGTGCATACATGTATTGGATTTGTACACGACTACGACAAGGTAGTAAAGGGATAAATAATTTCCTCGTGATTGTTGTGCAGACACGGCTCAGAAGCAGAATTTCTTTTCCGTGAAACAATCAGGAATTAAGACGATCAGTGAGATAGCAAACACATGTGCACAATGCATTTGTACGTACTTTATACGGCGCGCGACATCTAGTCAATCCACTCTGTGTGAGTCGTGTTCTGGAGATGACGTCAACGGTCACGTGACCTGCGGTTCGCTGAACTCAACTTTTTTGAGGGATGGGGCATAGCAAGTTGTGAAAAGCACTACAAATGTTTGAAATATTGGTCTAATTATCCCATTGTTGATTTTAAAAAAGAACCATGGGTGATTTCTTCACTAGGAAAGTCAAATTAATATATAAATACCAAGAAACTTTTGAGTGCTATGGGACCTTTAAAGAGAATATTCAATGCAAGTATTTACAATGGGCAAAAACTTATGCAGTTCTACTTACAAGACGGGCCCAACACACTCAGGCACACACAAATGAAAAGAAAACCCAAGGTTCTTTATTCGACCCTCCAGTCGATGAGTGAAACAAGCTGGGGGTCAGAGTTCGGCTTGTACCTGGTCGTCGGAGGGAAGGGAGTACTCGGTAATGCGACACCTGGCACAAGTCGTCGGCCTGATCCCAGTCGCACGTGTGGGACTCGTGGCTTGTGGCGGCAGCTGCGTGAAGTAATCGGAGCCCCCGGGCGGAGATCAGGGTCGCGGACGGGACCCACCAAGGCTCTACGAACAGGCCGCTTCACTCCCCTTCCAGCCCAACCACCGTCAACCAACTCATAATCGCTCAGGAACTCCAGATCTCCACACCCTCTCACAGCGTGCTCGGGGATATATGTCCTCCCACACGGGGCGGGGCCTTGGCGAGAATCATCTCGCTGTCCGACCCTAATTGGCCAGGATGCTACGGGCACAGCCTTCCTGGGCGGGGTTTCGGCCATTCACGGAGAAAGCCGCCCCTCCCCTCCACTCGTGTTTGAGGAAGGTGGATGGTGGTGAAGCCACGATTGCGTGTGGAATATTCGTGGAAGCCGAGGACTGGGACCGCGTCCCAGGGGAGTAGAGGCTCCCCTCTCGGCAAGTCAAGGTACGAGCAGCCAACGGTGGTGATGGAGCATGATGGGCAGGTGGTGAGATGTAATAACCTAACTATAAAAAAAACCATCACAACGCACATATTCGACTCTCCCACTGGACAAAAGGAAGGGACCTGTCTCACACGTACTTATCGGCATAACTAACTTTGGGACCTGAATGTTGAGTGCGCATGGTTTCCAGATTAGTAACACTATTTTTGGCTAAAGAGCGATACGTTGCTCAGACGGTCGAATCCGGCTTGCCTCTCCCGCCGGATCTTTTTGTTTCTGTAAGTCCTTTGGCCACACCTGCTGTTAAAATTATTATATCAAATATTCCACCTTTCTTTAAAAGTGAGGAGATTATCTCTGCTTTAAGTAATTTTGGGACGGTTGTGTCACGGATTTCCATGATCCCATTACATTTGCGTTCTTGTGTTTCAGGTCGACACATCATGTCGTTCCGCCGCCACTGTTACATTGTTTTGAAGAATGGTGCACGGTCACTTAGGACTGCTGTGACTCTTAAATATAAAGATCGTAGCTACTGAGTTTATATTGCCACTGAAGTGATGACATGCTTTATTTGTGGTGAGCTTGGACATTTAAAGAATGCGTGTCCGAAACCAAACATTCCTCATGGTGAGTCTCAACTTGTGGAACCTAATGAGGACTCGCAATGCCAGGAGCCCAGAACAAGCACTAATGATGCACCTGGAGCTGCAGAACCCAAGCCAAGCACTAGTGGTACATCTAGAGTGGTGGAATGTGCGACACCTCCCATAATCAGCCCTGGAAAACAAATGCAGAAGTTAAAGACTCTCAAGTAGACGACGAGGGTTTTGTCACCGTTCACTCCCGAAGAAAGAAGCGTCCTAACATCAACGGTCATGATGTAATTGTGAGTGTTTCTAAAAAGCTTGCGCCATCGAGCAAACTACACGGTTCTCATGAAGATACAGCCAGCTCGCTCGCTGCTTTGGAAACGGAAAACAAATTTGCAGTTCTATCTCCGGTGGATGTTGACAGTGCTCCTGATCATGTACGGGATGAGCACGAGAATGACAAGAGGGCGGTGTTGTGCCCCAAGTGGAAGATGTGACCACCTCAGTGGTTGCTGATGTCATCAACATTGAAAGTGAGTCTATGTTGGTCCCTCTCTCTACCAAAAGCATCGTGGCTGAGACATCTGTGTTCCAGACAACTCCGGACGCTACAGATGTGGAGTGTGCGTGTTCTGCTTCGATCACGGCTTTCTCCCTCCCAGCAGGAATGGAAATGCCTGCTCCACTTGTGGTGCATGGTTCAAGTATGGATCACCAATCGGACTATGATTCTGACGGGGCCTCGTCTCTTTGCTTCTGGTGATAGTACCGATGTCTGGAACGATCCAGGCTTATTTCAGGAACCGGAGGGTGTTCCGAATGTGTCCCCCCTCTCCCCCCCAGGAGATCACAAAGTTTTTACAGCACATCTTCCATAAGAGACATGTTCAAATTCAAGATTCCTTTCCAGACCTGCACACTTTTATTACCTTTGCAAAGTGGCTGCTCCTTCAGTCCGAGCAGTTTGGCATGACTGAGCCACAAATGTTTCATCTGAGGAAGTGGGTTTTGAAAGCAAGGAAACTACTGCGTCCATAAGCCGGCCAATTGACTGATAAAGTCTTTTTCAAATTCCACACGATGGCTTTCTCGATTGCTACTTTAAACATAAATGGAGGACGTTCGAATTTCCGTAAAGCTGAAGTTAAGGAGTTTGTATTGAAGAACCACATTGAATTTTTACTCTTACAGGAAACCAGATGGAGTTGGTCCTGTATGAACGAATGGGAGAGAATGATGAAAGGGAGATGGTTCTTCAGCAGCTTAGAGTGTCCCAGAGCTGGGGTAGCCATCTTTGTACATCCCTCTCTCTGTAATCTCATTATTGATTTTAATGAAATTATTAAAGGATATTTAATCTCACTCACCTTCACTCTCAATGGTTTTAAACACACAATACTCAATGTCTATGCACTGAGTGACGGTACGGATCGAACTTGTTTTTTTACGCAGTTAGAAACATCCCTCACACACTTGGATTTTAATGGCTTTGTTTGTTTAGGAGGGAATTTTAACTACACAATGGATTCTACCATTGATCGCAATGGGAAAGAGCCTCACTCAGCGAGCATTATGCCTCTGGCTAGGACTTTGACATCCTTCTCCCTTTTTGACATTTGAAGAACTTGTAATCCTTCAACACGACAATATACGTGGTGTCGGTGTTTGGATGGCTGTCTGTCCCTCGCAAGGTGAGACCGTTTTTATATTGAAAATGATTTTTTTAAATATTGTGACCCACACAGATATCGTCCCCAGTGGTTTCTCAGACCCTCATATGGTCATGCTCCGCATTCACCTACCAATTCGTAACCGAGGTGCTGCCTACTGGACTTTTAATGTAAGCCTTCTCGAGTATCATTTGTTCCTTGATGCCTTTCGTGTTTTTTGGAGAACTTTACTCCAACGTAAACCCTCCTTTCCCCATCTTGTGCAATGGTGGGACAATGCCAAAGTACAGATACGATCCTTCTGCCAGCAATACAGAGCTTATCAAACTCGACATGACTCTGCCCTTCAATCCCTGGTTGCCAGGGAGATACTATCTTTGCAATCCAACCTCTCCACCTCTAATACCGAAAGGACCAACTTTTTGCTCGCAAAGAAAAAAGCCCTTCTTGCTGGACTCTGTGCAAAGCAGGCCAGGGGAGCTCTGATCCGTCTCCGAATGGAAAACCTGTATCACTTGGATACTTCCTCCAAGTTCTTATTCGGACTGGAAGTTCGGAAAAAAAAAAAGTCAGCAGATATCCTCACTAAAGACTAAGGAAGGAAGAATAACACCCTGCCAAAAGACATCAGAGTTTCACTCAAGGATTACTTCTCTGAACTCTACCAAGCCAAGAGCACTGATGATGAGATTGTGGAATCCCTGACTTCTTCCCCACCCACCTTATCAGAATCCGTACGTCTACAACTAGACAAGGAAATAACTTTGGAGGAACTTCAGGCTGCCCTACATACTCTACCAACAGGCAAAGCCTCTGGACTAGATGGATTGCCTGTAGAACTTTATAAAACCTTCTGGGACCTTCTGGGACCAGACTAACATGAAGCTCTGATTGACGGTCTACGATCAAATCTGTTACCATTAAGCTGTCGCAGGGCTGTATTTGCCCTTGCCCCCCAAAAAGGTGACCTTCAGCAACCGTGCAACTGGCGTCCTATATCATTGCTTTGTACGGATTATAAAATTTTCTCAAAGGCTCTTATCAACCGGCTGAGACCCGTGATTGGGGAAATTATACACCGTGATCAATCCTATTGTGTTCCAAACAGAACAATACACGACAGTATTTTTATTGTGCGAGACATGATTGATATCTGCACTCTTGAGGAAAAAATGTTGGTTTGGTTGTTCTCAACCAGGAAAAAGCCTTTGACACTGTTGATCACTTCTATCTTTTTTCTGTTTTACGAGGGTTTGGTTTTGGGGTAATTTTTATCTTACATACAGCTCCTGTATAACATTTTTAGTTTACTCAAAGTTAATAATATTTTATGTCAGCCTTTCCCAGCGAATAGAGGCATTCGTCAAGGCTGCCCTTTGTCTGGCCTTCTCTATTCTCGAGCAATCGAGCCTTTGCTCATTCGGTTGCGGGAACATCTTCATGGTTTTCTTCCCCAACCAATGGTAGACCCAATTAAAGTAATTGCCGAATGCGGATGATCTTTGTGCGGTTATCCATTCAGATGAGGATGTCTCTGCCTTGGTCCACTGTGACCATGAATTCAGTTTGGCAAGCTCCACCAAAGTAAACTGGTAAAAGAGCAAAGCTCTCTATCTTGGTCCACAAAATGGCACCACTCCTCCTACCCTGCCCAAACAACTTGAATGGGCATGGGATGGAATTTTTTATCTCGGCATCTTCCTTGGCACTCAAAATTTCGTTTTAAAAGACTGGGAATTTTTAATAAATAAAACAGAGATGGTTACTAAAATGGAAGGGACTACTTAGTCAAATCTCATATCAGGGGCGAACCCTTGTTATTAATAACCTTGTGGCATCAATGCTTTGGCATATTTTTACTGCACTACAGCCCCCAGATTTCATTCTTAAAAAAACTACAATACATTTTTATTGACTTCTTTTGGGGGGGAAAGCACTGGCTCCGGCCCGGTGTGCTCAGCCTGCTTATTGCCAAAGGAAGATAGGGGCTGGTTGCTATTACCAGCAAAGTGATGGCTTTTCATCTCCTTTCATTGCGCAGGCTGTTTGTTATACACAGATGTTTCTTGAAAAGCCTTCGCTCACTGCCTGCCATGGCAGGCAAGGAAACTCGGCTATGGTCAGGAACTCTTTCTCATGGACCCCAACAAAGTTGACATCACAT